>NC_056725.1:1776356820-1776409320 GCF_019279795.1 Protopterus annectens | reverse complement strand
TGTCACCCTATGCTCCTCCCTCTTGTTAAAATACGTATTCATCACAGCCATGTCCATCCTTTTCACAAAATCCACTACCATCTGGCCGTCTGCATTCCTTTAACACCATACCTACCCATCACTTCATCATCCCCTGTTCCCTTCACCAACATGCCCATTGAAATGCAGATGTGCCCCGTAATTAGACTTATTTACTCACTGACCAAAACAAACTCCATCTTCACTGTGAAAAAAGCACTAATAACATAAAAACACTTGCTTGCCAGTGACTTAGTGCTTTCATTCCAAAATCAACACAGAACTTCCTCAAAATAACATACACATCATTTCATGTTTTCTCAATAAGTCATGATTTAATTACAAACAATACACATCCAGTAAGAGTAAAAAACACCTAATACAATACCAAAACACATTATATTAAACTAGCATCATTAAAATACAATGCATATAATAAAAACAATAAATGTTCTGCTGTGTAACATGTGCATGGCTGAATCATAACAATAACATTTATTCAGTAAAAATCTTGTTAATTCAGACATAAATATAGTGGCGCAAATTCATAAAATATAACAGTACTAATAATATAGTATTCACATAAGTTCTTCAGAATTTTTTTAGGTTTCATAACCAGTGCTACTACTTCTCATGAATACCTGGTGTTTGAGTTGCACTCACCAAAACTTGCCAGTGCAACTCCTTAAATCTAAGGTACAATTCCCAGTTTTTACCTCTAGAGGTTTTCAGCATCCTTTCATGAATATAAAATAAAAAAAAAACTTTTTAAAATCACTACATCCTTTTGAATCTTTACTAAGGGTATTCCTAGTATCACCCCTTTTTATAGCATATGTGTGCTGGTATATTCATGTCCTGCGGACAAGATCAGTTTTCACTGCATAGAATAATGAACATGTTAAGTAAATGGCAACATAAACAACCCCTTTAACGTTGTTACTGTGCTTGCCATTGGTAAAAATTCTTCTTAGATAGTTACCAACCATAATACTACTCTCAACATAAGGAATTCAACATTGGGAGCATCATTCACACTTGGTCATTGGTCTTTCAGCCACCGAGTGACCCTCACTGCTTCTCTATTGTTTTCAAGTACAACGTCATAAACAATCTGTCAGTTACTACCAAATTTTAGTGTTAACCCAAAGGAATCAAAAATCACTTTCCAATTTTTATTTAAAATATAGCTAACATCATTAGAGATACAGTAACCACTACTTTTAACAGAAACCAGCATACATCTTGGGAATCTTAGAATCAGTTGGTGTTTAGTTACCCTGTTTCATTTAATGTCATCACTAATTTCATTAACAGCTATGTTAGGGTACTTACCGTCCAAAAACATATCTCTCAAAACCTCAAGTTCAGCATTGAACACATTGTCAACAGAAACCAACCTAGACAGTCTTACCATTAGCCCTTTAATTAAATCCCATTATTACCAGATTTGGTGGCTGATGTGAACATGCAAAAATCTGTTAGAATAAGTAGATTTTCTGTAGATGTTAGATGCTTATTTCCCTTTCAGCTCATTTTTACTTCTAGTAAAATCAAGGTAATTTGTACTCTCCATCTTCATTTCCAGTATAAAATGCAAAAATGAAGTAGACCCATTAATGTGGTTTAAAAACTGATGAAGCTCAAAACTTCTGGTTCAAACAATAAAAATGACATCCAAAGGCTGTAATGCCTCCCTAAGAATTTGTTGTAACATGACATAAAAACAAAGTTGGTTGTCCTTCACCATAAAATGACACGGGCAATCAAAGGGACTTCTGCTGCTCCCATTGCCTTGCCCCTATTTCACTTGTAATATTCACCTTCAAACTACACATCTTTATTACTTAATATAATTTCCATGAAGGTTACAACAATATTAATATCATTGTGAGAATAATTTATTTATTTTCAGTTTGATTACCAGGAAAGTCCACTGGGCCTAAATGACCCATTTTCAGTGGAGGCCCGGGGAGAAAAGCTCCAAGATACATTATACAGTTTAGAATACAAAGATACAAAAGTGTGAAACATACATTATATAGTACAATTACAAATAAGTACATTCAATGACACGCATAGTCAACAAAATTCATTGTGGGTGATCTTATGGGTTATACAGTTTCATTTGAGCAAACACTCATGTATTAGGTGTGAAAACATTTTACATACATGCATTTAAGTAAATGTGGATGCACTTTACATGCACACTTTTAAAGTAAGAAGCTATTTTCAGTATTTACAAAGTTGAGTCTTGTGATAAGTAGCTATAAGAGATGAAGAGAGCTTTGATACACTCATTAGGAAAATAGCTATGGGAGATTATAGAGAGTTTAGGAACCTGAGAGAGAACCCCCTGGGGACATATATTTGGAATGATTAGGTGGGGTGAAGGCAGGTACATTTCTATTTCATGGCCGGGTGTTTGAAAAGCTGGGTTTTTAAGTTTTCTGAGTTTGGTATGGTTCTTAGAGAGGAGGGAAGAGAATTCCATTTTTTGCCTAATGAGACAGAGAGGAGAAGTTGGCCAGCTGGATGATTGAGTTTGTGGATAGCAATTACGTTTTGATGTTCAGATCTGAGAGTTCTGTTGGGGGTGTAAAGGAGAAGGATATTTGTTAGAGCTGGACATTTTGTGGGGTGAAATACAAGTCTGTGTGCAGTGGTGAGTTGGAGGAAGTTTAAGTAGTTTAGGAGTTCAAGCCAATTTAGGGATCTTAGGGTAAGGCAATGATGGGTAGAAGTTTTGGATTTGGTGGAAAATTAAGAGATTTTATTGTAGCAGTTTTCTAGTTTGGAGGTGATAGAGGAGGACAGGCTGGTTAAGAGAGGGGTTCCGTATAATATGGAAGGAAGTAGATAAGCAGTGGCCAGAGTATGCCTAGTAGAGTTGGAGAAAAAGTGATTGTTCCTGTAAAGCATACCTAGCTTTTGGTGGATTTTCTTAATATTTTGTTGAATATGGATATCAAACTTGAGCTGTTCGTCAGTAGTAATGCCAAGTAATTTAGTGGAAAGAACCACTTCTATAAGAGAGTTGGTTTGACTAAGGACTTTGAAAGCATTTTTGTCGTAGGAGAAAGTCTTTGTGGGAGGGAATAGTAGAATTTTTGATTTATTTGCATTGAGAGAGAGGTGGTTTTGGCGCTTCCAGTTTTCGGTTGTTGAAAAAGCAGTTTGGGTTTTAGTCAGCAATTCAGAGAGGTTTGAGGCAGAGCAGACTAAGGTTGAATCGTCTGCATATTGAATAATTTTGGCATCAGGAATAGCAGTGTGAAAGTTATTCATGAAGATGTTAAAAAGCATAGGCCCAAGGATGAATCCCTGTGGTACACCAGTTGGGGTAGGTAAGAAGGAAGAGGTGGAGTTCTTCCATTTGACTGCCTGAGATCTGTCTGATAGGTAACTTGAGAACCAGGATAAAGTGTTTGGTGAGAGATGGAGGTTTGAGAGATGCTAGAGAAGGTGGTTGTGGGAAATGGTATCAAATGCTTTAGACAGATCAAGCAAAACAGTAGAAACCAAGTGTCCTGAATCTCGGGCTTGATTGACAGTTTCAAGGAAAGAGAGTACAGCAGTTATAGTGCTATGGCCTGGACGGAAGCCATGTTGGGTAGGTGTAAGAAGATTGTTTTGGGTCAGCAAAGGCATACGTTGGAGATGGATGCACTTTTCAAGGATTTTGGAGATTGGTGAGAGCAGAGCAATAGGGTGGAAGTTTGAGATGCTGGTGTTTTTGCCTCCTTTATGAAGAAGAAGAATATAAGCTGAGCACCAGAGTTTGGGGACGTATGATTCCTGTATAGATCTAATTATGATGCTGATTGGAGAGCTATACCATCAGCAACACATTTTAGGAAGGAAGAGGGAATATTGTCAAGAGCATTAGAGCAAGGTTTACGTTTGGATAGAAGTCTTTTTATAAAGTTAGTAGAGACAGGTTTGAGCTTGAACATAAGGGGAGGGTTATTAGGGGAGTTAGATGTGGAAGAGTGAGGGGCAGGTGGGTTATTGTTGGGAAAAGTCTTGGTCAGGTCAGCATTAGTTCTATGAAAAATGAGTTAAATTCAGAGCCTAGTTCAAGGTCAGATTTGCTTGGGTCAGGACAGGGGTTATTGGATCCTGGATTGAGGAGTGAGTTTATTGATTTCAAGAATTGCTTGAGGTTTTTATTGTTATTGGACTGGAGCTTGATATAGTAGGATTTTTTGTCCTTGGTGATTAGCTGTTTTGCAAGGTTATGGAGCTCTTTATATTGAAGTGAGGTATTGGGCAGTTTATTGTTTTGGTAAAGCTTCCATAGTTTGTCCCTTTGGTGCATCATTTGTTTTGTATCTTTAGATAGCCAAGGAACTGTATTAGTTTTTATCCTTTTGTATCTTTGAGGGGCTAGGGAGTTTAGAGTGTCTAGGAAGACAGAGTTGAAGTAGTCTATAGCACTGTCAAGAGGAAGGGTGTTTAGAATTTGCCAGTTCATTTGTTTGAGAATGTTTGAGAAAGTTGTGGGGTTGAAGCTACTGAGGTTGCGAGTGAGAA
Source organism: Protopterus annectens (assembly GCF_019279795.1). Classification (NCBI taxonomy): domain Eukaryota; kingdom Metazoa; phylum Chordata; order Ceratodontiformes; family Protopteridae; genus Protopterus; species Protopterus annectens. Next base: position 1,776,404,766 of record NC_056725.1, on the reverse strand, counting down.
TGTATTGATGCTGTTGTGGGGAAGAGCTAGTTGAGCGATGAATGAAAGCTGGAAGGTAGTCATTAATGGTGTCAGGAATTGTGCCAGAGTTGGTTATTTTATTTGGATCAGAGACTAGGATCTATTCTATAGTGGATCCAGGGGGATTTATTTTCTTAGGTCGGGTGATAGGATTATTTGAGTAAATGTATAGAGATTGATGGATAGGGAGGGAGAGGGGCTATTGACTTCATTCCAGTCAATAGTTACATCACCTAGAATGTATGTTTCATAGTTAATTTCAGTAGATGCCAATAGGAGAGTATTTTCGGGGGTAGGGATATTGTTACTGGATGAGATATATAGGGCTATGATGCAGATATTCTTGTGTTTATTAATTTTTAATAGTCCAGCAGTCAGTTTGGTGTTCTTGAATTGAGGAATTGGAATTTGGAGGGGAATTAAGGTAAGAAGGTTGGAGCAGACTAAGACTGAGCCGCCACCTTTTTTATTTAGTCGGTCATTTCTGAGAGTATGAAATCCTGGGGGCAGGATCTCAGAGTCAGAGATATAGGGTTGGAGCCAAGTTTCAGAGATGGCTAGGATGTCTGGTTGGTTATGGCTTAGCCAGGCTTGAAATTGGTGAACTTTGTTGTTAAGACTCTGGGTGTTGATAGTGAAGATTTTTAGGGTGTTGTGGGGGGAGGAAGGGGATAAGATGTAGGTGTTGCTAGTAAAGGGACCAGGACCAAGGTTGAGATGGATATCTCCAGCTAGGTCTAGGTTGTTAAAGGAAATATCCTTTAGCCATTTGGGTTTGCAAGGTATGAGTTTAGGTTGATCTAAGATTAGTTTAGGTGTCAGTATCTTAACTGAGGAGGAGAGGATTGTAGGATGGAATAGGTGCAGGGGGTTAGGCTGAAAAGTGAGGACGAGATAGAGTGTAATTTGAGTAAGATTGAGGGTTTGGGTGGGTTTGTGTGGTTGTTATTTTTGTAGGTAATAATGGACAAGCATTGGAGAAATATGAGCTGGCATAGTATAGGGAAATTAGGAAGACAAGGAGGAAGCAGGGAGTGTGGAGGGTGTGGTGACTTAAGGTAAGCATATTTGAGCAAAGGGAGACTGGTAAATGTGGAATTAAAGAAGAGAGGATGGCTATGAGGAAGAGAGGGTTTAGAGAGAGATAAAGTTTTTCTAGAAGTATAGGAAAGAGGAGGGGACTTTAATTGTTAGGGAGGTAGACAGAGTGATGACTTTAAGTAGGAAGGCTGTATGTAGGAGGAATGATGACAGAAGAGCTCCTATTGGGTAATTAGGCTAGGAGGGTGGGGAAAGTGAGGAATAAAGCTAGGCGTGTTGGGGCGGGTGAGATATGGGGGCAGGGTAGGGGATCAGAGTGAGCCCACAGGGCGAACAGAATGGGTCAGCTGGACCTTGAGGTGTATGGAGAAAACAATCACTGAAACCTCTCAATCTTTGTTAGCTGCAGTATATGGGTTCAGAGACTAAATTGCAGGGCTATGGGACTGTAAATACAATGTTCGGGGTGTACTTTTAAAGTTTAGTAATAATGTTACAGAATGTTAGGGTTAGCTAGGTTAATTAAATAACATAGAGTGATCCAAATATACTATGGGGGACAGACTAAAGGTGCCTTTAGACCCAGGTCAGCAGACTAGAGTATATAGGATTACAATACAGTTTAGGGTATTAACCTTAGCCAAATGTAGGTTGGACTCCAGGTGAATTGTTTTTGGGTACAGTTGCAGGAAAGCTTTCTTCAGGTAGGAGAGTCTTTAGTTAGGATTTTAGAGGGGTCTACCAGATGGTAAAACAAGGCTGCCGACCGGGTCTGGGAGCACTGGGTGTTTATGTCACTTAGTGCTTCATAACTCCATTTAATGTCAACATTATGTGAGATTACAATGAACAGGTCTTTAACATCATTTTAACCTGTAATACATCTCTCACAAGCTCCCATTTACCCTTAACTCTAAGAAAATGCCAAGAATCCACTAAAATGTGTTTTTTTTATCCATAGAAATACTCTTAATTTAAAATCTGCAAACTAGGCCAAATATTCAGCTTTAGATCCTCCAAATGCCACAGTAGTGCAAAACTTTGTGAACCTTCTGTATTTCAAAAGTTAAAGTGATCAAAGGCTTCCTGACTCTTAGGAATTCCATTAACTGGGTAGTGAAATTATATTCTAACCCAGTATCCTCCAACCATAGATCAAGTTTGTGGTAGACTATGTTTACCTCGTTTTTTGACACAGTGCTAAAATAAATCCCATTGTTCTTATAATCAAGCATTTTTGAGAATATACAAAATTTAACATAGTCACAGCACCACTCCCTTGACAGGTTTCATGATTCTTATTCTTTTGTCATTCATCAAATCACATAAATTAAGTTCTTATTTTACTCATTATATACATCTCAGATGTCTGATTGTTATCAAATGAATGAATACATACACGTATTGTCCACAGTAATATATTTCTGGTTGTATTTATCTGGTTGTCAGATACATACTTTGCAAAACCATTGTAAACCCACCCACACATATATGTGTATATGATCTCTCATATGCACAAACATGTATATTTACACACACACACACACACACACACACACACACACACACACACACACACACACACAAAGTATTTGGATATCATCTTTTTTTAAGTAGAAAAAAAAGTGGAGTGGAGTTATTCTTATGGCCTCCTCTATTTTTATCTGGCTCTTGCAGTTTTTAAGAGAATGATGTTGGATTGCTTCTGGTCCCTGATCAGTACATCTTTAATTTTACTCACGCTTTTTTTTTTTTTTTTTACAAAATGCAGCAGTCAAAAAGTAGTCCCAAATGTGCACTGCTCTGTTTACCACTGCTATAGCCTTTTTATGTTTATATTCTTTATCTATATTTGAGTCTATCCAGTTGCTACCAGAGCTGCACGGATGTCTGATTTCACCAACCAGCTGACTGTTCAATACAGTAGTGACATTACACATCCATATATCTCATAGGGAGCTCCTGAGGAACTGCAGCCTGTACTGTGAAAATCAATGGAAACCAGGACTGTTCGTCACAAAATAAATTTATAATTGGTTGTGATGATGGCAACCTCAAAGTAATGCTTCAGAAAAGGATATAATATGCTAATCATTGCAGCTAGAGGTCACATGAGAAATGGCATGTCAACCTGATAAAAAGAAGGTTAAAAGATGAAATTTACTTTTTTTTTCTCCCTAAAACCTTTATGTGGTAAGTACATATTTTAACTGGATGCAGTTACATATGCACAGCTGTGGGATTTAGCAATCATGGCTGGGCATTTGTAATTGCTACAGTAAAGGGAAAAGGATTTTAGATTTAAGGAGCATGGATGTACTAGCTCTGTAAGTATTGTTCATTGTTCTAATAATTATAGAACTCATGCTACAGAAGCAAATTAGTTTATGTAGACAGTAAGTTTGAATGTTTTTAGCTACCTGCACGGCAGGTTTTTTTGAGATGGTAATTGTAGTTTACTAATGTTAAAAGCAGATTTAGCCAATCACTTAGCCCTATTTTTATGTTATATTTAGCAGGAGAAGATTGGTGGTATCTCAAAACAGCATATGTGAGGTCTACAGAACAGATAAGTTGCTGAGACAGTTGTAGTAGAAAAGTACATAAGGAAAGCTGGTGGTGTAAAGTAGAAGTCCAGGATGTCATCAAAAAATGACATAGGTGGCAGTACACTAAACACCGAAAGTGTGATAAGAGACTTAGGGACACAGGTGGACAGTGGTCTCATCTTTGATAACCACATCACCTCAACAGTCAGGAAATCCTTCTATATGGCACACCTCATCACTAAGGGCTTTTCATCCAGAAAAAAGGAAGTCATTGTTCCACTGTACTCATCCCTCATTAGACCCATTATAGAGTACAATGCCCTATTTGGTATGTACCTTACAAGACATCTGCAACAGCTGGAATGGCCGCAAAAATACCTCACTAAAAGAATCACAGGCCTAAAGCAGATGCCCTATGCTGACCATCTAAAAAAAATTCCAGCTATACTCTGTGGCATATCGTCTACTCAGAGGTGATCTCTGCTTAACATACAAGGCCATATCAAACCCTGAGCTGCTGGACATGCTCCACTTAAAGAAATCCCAATCCCTCAGAGCCAGACGCTCCAGGGATCTAAATCTTGTGATCACAATGAACAAAACATGCTAGAGAGATAAGTTCCTGACCCAGGGACTCCCCATACTCTGGAATAGACTGCCCATACATGTCAAGCAGAGTACCTCTTTGGCGATCTTCAAAAGGAACCTTGATGATTGGATGAGAGATAGGAAATTCACCCCGGGGATCACATCAGTCGCCCTGCTGGACAGGGGTCCAGGGAAGTAAATGTTGTGGGAAGAAATATCCAGGCAATTGTTATGGCTATTCTTGTATAGGCCTTACAGCCACTAGCCTAGTACCAACCTATGAACCTATAAGTAGTGCAGGAAAAAGTGAGAGACAATGACAGACCAGGCTAAGAAGGAATAGTGGTTGGATAACAAAGAGACTAAGAGTGTAGTCGCAGTAGCAAAGAACAAGCCATCAGAGGTACTCAACTTTTGTAAAGTGACTCAGCAGGTAGCAAAAAGAAATGTCACACTGCAAAGTTAACTCAGAAAGATAAAGCAAATAGCCATCAGACACTATTCATAAGGGATGCCAGCAGCAACCTACTCATTAGTCCATATAGCATTAAAAGCAGATTGAATAGTTCCAGCAGCTTCTGAATGAAGACAACCCCACAGAAAATGTACTGCCTATGATGAGAGATGAAGAAGAGTCCACCATAGAAGAAGTAAGAACAGCACTAATGAAAATGAACCCAGGGAAAGCAGCAGGCTTGGAGTGAGGTCTCAGCAGATATGGTCAAGATATTGGGTGATTTAGGGGTGAAATGGCTCCAGAAGGTACTCACAGCAGTAAGGAGAGAAAGGCGTATCCTAGCTGACTGGAGAATAAGCTTTCAAGTCCCAGTGCACAAGACCAAAGGGGACATTCATAACCATGGGCAAAATAGAGATGTAATGTCCCTGTCACACTGCATGAAGGTTCTGGAGAGGGTGATTTATAAACAAATAGGCAGAGTAGTACAAAGTAGGATGGGAAGTGAGCAGTTCAGATTCAGATTAGAATGCAGCACAACCAATCTGATGTTTGCAGTGAGACATATAGTTGAGAACATGGTATAGATGAGGAAAGAGTCCAAGTGGATATTTCTAGACTTGGAAAAAGCATATGACAAAGTCCCAAGAAAGCTGATTTGGAAAGTCCTGCAAAAGATCAAATTCCCAGAAACATTTGTAGAATTAGTGCAGGCTATGTACAAGGATCCAGTGACACCAGTCCAAACAGTGTTTGGACTCACAGAGGGCTTCCCAGTGGGAGTAGGTGTACATAGGGGTTCAGCTCTGAGCCCACTGCTGTTCATACTGGTGATGAACTACATTAGCAAACAGGTTGGAGGGGACAGATCATTAAATCTGCTGTTGTCAGACAGTGTGGCATTACACACTGGCTCTGACCAAGAACCAGCAAATGACAGGAGAATGGAATACAAAAGTGAAGGCACACAGGATGGAACTGAGTACAAATAAGATAGTTGTAATGGCAGCAAAAGGAGGATTAGAAGAAGCTGAAAATTCAGATAGAAGAGAAAATAGTGGAACAGGTTAAGGGGTGGTTGAGGAAAAGGGAAGTCAGAATGAGGACGTCAAAGCTAAAATCAGAGAAGCTGCAGCCAAATGGCACATAGTGTCAGTGGTAGTAGTGATATTAGAATGCCAAAAAATGAAAAATAAGGTATAGAAAAATAGAGGTGCAACCAGTACAACTTTATGGTACAGAAACCTGGACAACAAGTACCAGTATGACTCATTCATGGTCCATGTGGGTGTAAATGACCTGAGAAGTACCTCCCTAGACTATGTGAAGAGAGATATCATGGAGCTCTCAAAATATGTTTCCAAGGAAGGTATGAGCCTAGCAATGAGCAGCATTTTGCCTTCCCAAAGGATGATGCCACAATATGAACAAAAGATGATGGACTTTAATAATTGGCTTAGTTTCTGGTGTCATTCTAAGCAGGTGCGATATCAGTCAGCATGGAAGGAGATGGTCAACAGACCATGCTGATTTGGCAGGGATGGTCTGGACCTCTCCTCTCTAGGCTTTTGAATATTAGTTAAACATTGTCATCCCCCATAGTGCCTTTTTTAGGCAATGCCAAGCTGAAAGTACTTCTGACATAGCATATCAAAACCAAGAAAATCTAAAGGTGTTACTGCTCAGTACTAGGAGTCTAAACATTAAACTCCACTCTCTACAAGGTTTCCTTGCCATAGAGAATGCTGATGTCTGTGCAGTCACTGAGACATGGTTTAAAGCTGCAGATAGCAACCAGCAGTGCAAGGCTATAATGTCTTCCACACATTTAGACCAGTTACTACACAAACAGGGACTAAAGGTGGAGGTGTCTTGATTTACATCAAAAATAAATATACCTCAAGGCTGGTCAAACAGGACAATGCACTTGAGTTTCTACACATTCAAATCACCATAGGCAAAATCCCATGCCACCTCCTTGCAAGCTATAGGTCCCTCTCTATGACCCAGGAAACCCATACCATGTATTTAAACTTATTGGAAACACTTACCATCCAACACAATGCCATATTCGTGGATGAATTTAATAACCCCAGTATTAAATGGGAATCATATATGACACCAAATATACAGGCACAGAGATTACTGGATTTTGTAAACACAAACTCCCTGGACCAGATTGTCAATACACCAACCAGGGATACATACACATACTGGATCTGGTCATCAGTAATATGGGAGAGTGCTCCACACCCCCTAGTGTAATCTTTTCTCTGGCAAGGTCAGACCACAAAATGGTCTCCTTTGAAGTAAAAATAAAACCTGGAACCCCAGCTAACCTTGGAATATTCTGAAGCTAATCTAAAACTAACTTCCTGCTATTAAGTGATAACCTGACAAACTCTCAAGCACCCATAAACCCTGAGAACATTACTGCCTATGCTGAACTGTTCACAGAAACCCTATACAAGCATGTTAATAGCTGCATAGAGGCACCTATACCACCAGGAAGAAGTACAGAACTAACATAAAAAACAAGCCATCAAGTGGAATCATAACATCAATAGGTTCTATAACAGAGGCAAGAAAATCATTGTAAAAATTAGGAGGTGCAGCACCCAGCAGGATAAAAGCACTTTCATCAAACCATGCAAACAACTCAGAGGACAAATAAAGTCTACCAAAGCCAGATTTGAGGTAAAGTTGACCTCCCAGGCTGAGAATAACCACAATGCATTCTTTATCTCTGTCCACAACCTCAAAAGCAATAGATATTTGTGTGCAGAGCTCGTTGTTAATGGAGCCACCTATAATGAGCCAGAAGATATAGCAAACCTACTGGTCAACAAATTCAGCTCCATCTTTACCCCTGCCTCCCCCTTAACCTTCCCTCAGGAAATAAAATCAAGTATAACGCCCCTTACTATCACTAGGAAACAGGTTCTTAATACTAACTCTAAGGCCAGGAACACTGCATCAACGGACGAAAACAGTATCCCAGAATGCCTTCTAAATAACATGAAACATAACCCATCAGGCCTTTTAGAACTGCTATTTAACTGTAGCCTTCAAACAAGCTTCATGCCTCATGAATGGAGTACAGCAACAGTCAGCCATCTGCACAAGCTTGGACCATGTAAACATCCTGGAAACTACAGACCCATAAGTTTCACTAGTCTCGTATACAAAGCCATGGAAAGAATTATCCTACAGACTCTTCAGAGGTGACCTCTGTCTGGCATACAAAGCAATTTCAGACCCCGCCCTGATGGGACTGCTGCATATCCACAAGTCCAGCTCCACTCGAGTGACCCCCTATGCATGACCTCAACCTGGTCTGTGACATGAATAGGACTTGTTAGCGGGACAGATTTGTGTCCCAAAGACTCCACCTTTTGTAGAATAGACTCCATCTCCACGTAAAGCAGAGTACCTCATTAACCCTTTTTAAGTGAAACCTGGACATTGGATGGGGAACAGAAAATACACCCCTGGGATTCCACCTGTGTCCCTGCTGGACAATGGCATAGGGTGCTGACTTGTTGGAACACGGACTACATTCTTGACTAGGCTTGTAAGGGCAGGGCTTCCTATGATCCTATGAAGTGACCAATAATGATGTAGGAAATCTCCAGACACTGGATCCAACCCAATTTGGATTCATCAAGGGCAGGTCATGCCTACTCAACCTGGTGGACTTTGTTGAGAAGGTCACTAAAACAATGGATGATGGACAGCAAAATGGTTCACACTGCCTGCCTTAACCTGGCCAAGGTATTTCACACAATACCCCATTCAGCATTGTTGACAAACTCAAGAGGTTAGGTGCAAACCCTTATGTCTCCCAGTGGATAGCCAGCTGGCTCACAGACAAGACCCAAGAAGTTAGAAATGGGAAGTCTACCTCTAGAGTGAAGCCAGTCACAAGTGGAGTCCCACAGGGATTGGTCCTGGGACTGCTCCTTTTTGGCATTTACTTTTCTGAAGTCAAGGCCAATTTCAGTGGCCTGTGGCTGACTAAATTTGCAGATGATTACAAAGTAGGAGCTGTCATTGAATCCCCCACCAACACAGAAGGGCTAACACAGAAAAATAGCTGGTGTCAGAGCTATGGACTAAAACTAAATTATCCTTTGGGAAGTCACCCACCCCTGGTAACTATCATATTGGCAATACACCCCTAAAAGTTGACCCTGTAGTCAGGAATTTGTGGACACACTTAGACAGTTATCTAGCCTTTGACCATCACGTGTCTACAGTGGTGATGAGATCATTCAGTGTTGTGCAGCTTATAAACAAAGATATGTCATCTATGTCCAAGGAAGTCATTGTTTTACTGTATTTGGTATTCATCAGACCTGTCACTGAGCATAATGCATCCTTTGGTATGTACCTAACCAGGCATATCCAACAACTGGAATATCCTCAGAGGTTCCTCATTAAAAAAATACAAGGCATAAGGAACATGTCCTTTGTAGACTGTCTCAAGACCCTATCCCTGTATTCTGCCTCCTATAAGCTGTTGAGGGGAGATCTATGCCTGGCATACAAGGCATTTTCAGACCCTACTTTGATGGACCTCCTGCATATCTACAAAACAAACAGCACCAGAATTAGCCATTCCAAAGACATAAACCTTGCCTATAATATAAATAGGACCTGCTGAAGAGACAGGTATGTATCCCAGAGACTTCTCCTTTTCTAGAATACAACTGCAAACAAAAGAAAGGCAGAACACTGCTGTATAAATACTTTTAATCCACCAAAAAGATTCACAGGTTAGCGCTTTCGGGATAAACCCTTCTTCAGACAATGTAAAATCATGACAAAACAGTTATATGCATTGTAGCTAATTCAACAAATTTAAAAAGACCAATCAGATAAAAACATTTGAAAAACATTTAATAAAAAACACGCCTCTTTTGCAAAGCCGGTTTTAAAGGGACCAGGTCATTTAAACCTGGTTCCCTATGTGCTTGTAATTCTATGATCCACCTTGCTTCTAAAAACTCTGTGTTTGCTTTAACATCGCCTCCTCGTGTATTCATAGTCACATTGGCTATCGCTCTAAATTTAAAAGAGTGTGTAGGGAAAGACTCAACATGTTTATATAATGCATTATGTGTATCTTTATTCCTTATGGCACAAATGTGCTGTAATATCCTGACTTTAAACATTTTATTAGTCAAGCCAACATAGAATGAAGTACATGCTGAACATTCAGCTATATATACTATGTTTTCTGTTCTACAGTTCGCTCTACCTTTAAATTCAAATACCTTACCACTATTGGGATGTTGGAATTTGCTATTGTTTCTATTAATGTAAGGACAGGCTTTACAATTGCCACATATTGTGGTGCCTATATTCATAAGAGGATGTTTGATATTATGGACATTATTTTCAGTGCATAACAAATCTTTTAGATTTTTGTTACGCCTGTAGCCAATGCATGGTCTAAGACCCACTAGCTCACTCAACCTCTTATCACTCCTCAAAATATTCCAATTCCTTTCCATTATATTGTAAATGTCCCTGCTATTACTGCTATAAGTAAAATAGAGTCTAGGTTTTCTAGATGTATTATAGTGACCTACATCATTTGGCACTGTCTCTTCATTGCGTCTCAACCAAGGTTTATACCTATCATTTCTCTTACTCATTCCACTACATACCGCTCTCTCAACCATGCTCTTACTGTAACCCTTGTTAACAAAGTTCGTTGTTAACCCAGAGATTTCTTTCTGAAAATTAGAATCCTCTGTGCAAAGTCTGGAAGTCCTGCACACTTGCCCCTGTATAATGTTAGGAAACAAGAACCGAGGATGCATGCTGCTAAAATCTAGAAGACTGTTCTTCCAGCATTCTTTTCTGTGTAATCCTGAGGAAAAGCCCTCATTGGTCAAGTGCAAATTAACATCCAAAAAACTGATGTTATGCTGGGAATGTAGCATGGTGAATTTTAAGAAAGTGGTTGTAGAGTGTAGGTAATCTAAAAATAATTCCAGTGTGGCCGTGTCCCCCCTCCATAAAATAAAAATATCATCCACAAAACGGGAGTATATAACAATGTGCTTGTTCCATCTTTGATTAGCTATTACAAAATTTCTTTCCCAAAATGAGAGAACCAGGTTAGCATAGGTATTGGCACAGGGGGTGCCCATGGCAATCCCCTGTGCCTGCCTATACACCTGGTCACCACTTAGGAAAACATTATTTTCCAAGACTATCAACAACAAAGTTGTCACTAAATGTATCTTGGCCGTGGATTCGCCCAACTCTTGCATTAACCTCTCAATGGCTTTCACCCCATAGTCATTATTAATCACTGTGAACAAGCTCTCTATGTCCAATGTAACTAACAGTAACTCTGTAGTGGGATACTTCCCATCAACTTCTTTCAATAACTGTAAAAAGCATTTAGTATCTTTCAGTACATTTGGTAACTTGTCCAGCAGTGGCTTCATAGTACATTCTAACCATATAGAGGCATTTTCGGTCACCCACCCCCTCCCTGAAACGATGGGTCTAAGGGGTGGGTCCTTCAATGATTTATGAACTTTGGGTAGGGCTTTCAACAATGGTGTGACTGGTTTGCAAGTTTTTAAAAATTCATACAACTCATCATTAATTTTCTGTTCCCCATGTAAACCATGCAAGCACAAATTCACTTTCTCAATAATCATTTTAACAGTCAATGGATTAATCTTCACATATACTTTGTCATTCAAAAGCATCTGCTGCAACTTGTTTTTATAAAAAGTACTGTCTAATACAACGACTGCCCCACCCTTGTCCGCATTCTTAATGACCAAATCATGATTCTGTATTAACCCTTGTAAAGCCTGTTGTTGTGCAAATGTCAAATTAAAATATTTTCTATGTCCACTAGCTCTAAAATATTCCTCTAAGTCCCTTTCACAGCTATCTATGAACATGTGCATAGCTGGTGAAAACTGCGGTATAAAACAACTAGGTCGTCGTGGTTGTATATTGGTAGTCGCTACATTGTCATTGTTATATATACATTTTAAAGCTAAATTCCTGCAAAAGAGCATGATGTCCATTACTGTCTCATTAAATACCCCTGCTCTTCCTGGCACAAACGTCAATCCTTTACTGAGTACGCTATGTTCTTCTTCTGTCAGCGTATGTGATGATAAATTATAAACAACATTGTCAACAGAAACATGAGTCAAAAGGCAGTCCTCCTCCTTTTGTCCTGTTCCCTGCCCTCGCTCAATGATCTTTTCCACGCCCCTCTCTTCCTTACGGGAGCTGGAAGATTGTGTAAAAAATGCCTACCTGGTGTTTGTTTGGGACGAGCTCCCTTAGATGTATCATCCTTCTCAAACACAACATTATTGTTGACTAATGTTGTTTGACCATGCTCTTTGTCGAAGGTCTCTCTGTCCCCCTATAATCTCTCCGTCCACTGCTGTCACTTCTGGTAACACCGGAAAATCAGCCTCATCCAAACGATAAGGTTCAGCAGATGCTGTATCAGAGGATACTGTGGCTGCCTGTATAACTAAATCAGTTGAAGTGGTATTGTTCGTATTTCCATGAGGCTGGTCCACCGTTGTCTTCTCTGTATTCGCACAGGTAATTCTACTAGGTAAGCGTCGTCTCTGGTTGACGTTATCAATACGTTGTTGACTGGTTTGGTTGTGTCGCGGCCAAACGAAAATATTCCCAGTAGAGAAATCGGAATGATCTCTCTTGAGTTTATTGATTTTTTGTGCACGCAATTTCTCATTCGCTTCATTGAACATGGATTCAAGCTCAATTAAGCGTCTGTTGTGTGCTGCACTTGTATAGTCTTTTTTCAAAGCTAATTGTATTTCTTGTATTTCTTTCCGTAGACGTTCTGTTTCCGGTGAAAAAAAGTTTTTAATCAGATCCATGTAGCGGAAGCTGGTCTCGATGTTGAGAGACTGCCATTGAGCTAAAAGTTCAGGGTATCTATCACCCTGAGTGGGCATACACAGAATGCGCATACCACGGGGTACAATTCCATAGGCTTGGCAGGCATCAAAATGATAGGTTTGCCAAGTTAATCGCTGTAATCTGCCCATTTTGTAGCTAAGGTCTCTACATAGCTCTTCAAAATTCTTATCCATAGCTACGGGTACTCTCTTATTACTCACATTATCCAATTTATTGATGGTAAAACCCAACTCTAAAAGTGGATTGTCCCGTAATAAAGAGGTTAAAGAATGGGTTATAATACCATCAGCCTGGTTGGAACCTAGGTTGCCATGTTCTGCACTTGTAGTAGGCTGTTCAGCCATTCGGTTCCCCACAGCATGCATAGTACGTATAACACAGTGAAAGTCCAACAAAACAAAATGAACGTACTAATGCCAAAGTCCGCCTGACAAAGAGTAAAGACTGCAAACAAAAGAAAGGCAGAACACTGCTGTGTAAATACTTTTAATCCACCAAAAAGATTCACAGGTTAGCGCTTTCGGGATAAACCCTTCTTCAGACAATGTAAAATCATGACAAAACAGTTATATGCATTGTAGCTAATTCAACAAATTTAAAAAGACCAATCAGATAAAAACATTTGAAAAACATTTAATAAAAAACACGCCTCTTTTGCAAAGCGGTTTTAAAGGGACCAGGTCATTTAAACCTGGTTCCCTATGTGCTTGTAATTCTATGATCCACCTTGCTTCTAAAAACTCTGTGTTTGCTTTAACATCGCCTCCTCGTGTATTCATAGTCACATTGGCTATCGCTCTAAATTTAAAAGAGTGTGTAGGGAAAGACTCAACATGTTTATATAATGCATTATGTGTATCTTTATTCCTTATGGCACAAATGTGCTGTAATATCCTGACTTTAAACATTTTATTAGTCAAGCCAACATAGAATGAAGTACATGCTGAACATTCAGCTATATATACTATGTTTTCTGTTCTACAGTTCGCTCTACCTTTAAATTCAAATACCTTACCACTATTGGGATGTTGGAATTTGCTATTGTTTCTATTAATGTAAGGACAGGCTTTACAATTGCCACATATTGTGGTGCCTATATTCATAAGAGGATGTTTGATATTATGGACATTATTTTCAGTGCATAACAAATCTTTTAGATTTTGTTGTTAACTGTAGCCAATGCATGGTCTAAGACCCACTAGCTCACTCAACCTCTTATCACTCCTCAAAATATTCCAATTCCTTTCCATTATATTGTAAATGTCCTGCTATTACTGCTATAAGTAAAATAGAGTCTAGGTTTTCTAGATGTATTATAGTGACCTACATCATTTGGCACTGTCTCTTCATTGCGTCTCAACCAAGGTTTATACCTATCATTTCTCTTACTCATTCCACTACATACCGCTCTCTCAACCATGCTCTTACTGTAACCCTTGTTAACAAAGTTCGTTGTTAACCCAGAGATTTCTTTCTGAAAATTAGAATCCTCTGTGCAAAGTCTGGAAGTCCTGCACACTTGCCCCTGTATAATGTTAGGAAACAAGAACCGAGGATGCATGCTGCTAAAATCTAGAAGACTGTTCTTCCAGCATTCTTTTCTGTGTAATCCTGAGGAAAAGCCCTCATTGGTCAAGTGCAAATTAACATCCAAAAAACTGATGTTATGCTGGGAATGTAGCATGGTGAATTTTAAGAAAGTGGTTGTAGAGTGTAAGTAATCTAAAAATAATTCCAATGTGGCCGTATCTCCCCTCCATAAAATAAAAATATCATCCACAAAACGGGAGTATATAACAATGTGCTTATTCCATCTTTGATTAGCTATTACAAAATTTCTTTCCCAAAATGAGAGAACCAAGTTAGCATAGGTATTGGCACAGGGGGTGCCCATGGCAATCCCCTGTGCCTGCCTATACACCTGGTCACCACTTAAAAAAACATTATTTTCCAAAACTATCAACAACAAAGTTGTCACTAAATGTATCTTAGCGGTGGATTCGCCCATCTCTTGCATTAGCCTTCCTCCCTAATGCAATTCAAATGTAACTTGGACAATTGTATGGGGAGCAGGAAATTCATCCCTGGTTTGGCACCTATGTCTGTAATGGGCATAGGCAACCTGTAAATGATTAATCTCCCAGGCTCCTGCTTGTAAATGTTTCATCTTCCCAACCACTGCTTACACTTACCAAGGATACCAGAAACTTGTCAGAGATTTGGGATACATGGCTAGGCTTAAAGACCCTTCTGGTTATTAGTCTAATAAACACCTATGAATATGTGAAGTATCTGTGAACCGTAAAACAAAGCCATGGCATCATCTGTAGACTGGTAGGAAAACTAGAAGTCTGGATGTACAGCTCCTGTGTTCCATACATGCCCTTAGACAGAAGGAAAATATGTACTAAAAAGAAACAGTAGGGTACTATGTAAGTATTTCTCAATGGCTTTCACAGTAAAGAATATTATTCAAATTACTGATAAATGTTGGTGCGTGTTGTTAAAGCTGAAATTTAGCTTATTTACCTCTGTATGTCGATTTACTGGTATTAAATACAAATGTAAAGCCTCTGTAACATTTGTTGCTATAGACAATGCTTCCAAAGCTCTGTACAGGATAATACAGCTCCAGTAATTCATTACCATGGAAATGTATTCCATATAAACCTGTATAACGCCTTTATTGAACAGCTCCAAAAGGGATATGATTGTTTATTGTTGTAAGTAACAAAATGTAAATAAAGCTCAACAGCTGGGTTCTGGAATGATTTTTCTAGGGTACTGAATTCATGTTTCATAAGGCCGTATTATTTTTCTTTTATTCTGTATGTGCTGAAATGCATAAATGGAGACGGTGTTAATAATTCCTATGTTGGTTAGGTATCCACCATAGCTGGTGATACACTTGATTTTTTCCCCATGGAAAAGATGGCTTTTCCATCTGCAGTGTTAATATATTGAGGGAAAATGAAACATTGTAGTGTGTAAGAATTCTAAAGAATAAAGAGTATGGTGCAAAGTGCTGAATAAAAAATCAGGCTGATGTTAGCTGTTGAAGACTAGGTCCGATAAGTACATATCGATGACTCTTCCGTGGGGTTCAGAAAGATTTATTATATAAGGAAAACAGCCATTTTCCTACTCACAGTAAGCTTCTGTGAGTCTAAGACTGCCCTTCTGCTGTGGTTTCCCACTGGTGGAGGCCTCAGTGCAGAGGGTGGTCCCACTAGCCAAACAACATGCTTATGCAACAATTCAAGGGAGTAGCTAATGCTAATTAGCCATGTTCTCATTCCTGGGCATGCTTAGGGCTCCCACATTACACAACATCTGCTGTGTGCTGAGCAATTTTCCATTACGGGAGGAAAAAGTGAAAATGGTCAAAAGACAGGGGTCACTCATTCAATTCTATGAAAGCAATCACTTTGAGGATAATTTCAGCAAAAGCGCTGTGGTGAGGGGTGTGTTTGCATGTCTATGTGTGTGTGTGAGCATATGTAGAGGCATGAATGAAGCTGGATGAATATGTATGGGTGTTTGTGTGTGCATGTGTGTCGGGGGAGGCATTTGTGTGTGTGTGTGTGTGTGTGTGTGTGTGTGTGTGTGTGTGTGTGTGTGTGTGTGTGTGTGTGTGTGTGGTGTGTGTGTGCTCGTGTGTGTGTGTGTGCGTGTGTGGGGGGGGTGTGAGTGTGTGTAGAATGTATGCAAATGGTGACAACCTCCTGAATCATAAAACATTTTATTCAAATTTCCAGTCTGGGCAACTTAATAATAACAATCTGTAACAGGGGTACAAATTCCTGGATGTTGCCTCATTAGCCATTGAATGCTCCTCAAATGTATCCAGATAGACTGGGTTTTCATGATGTTTATTTTATCCCTCTATCACAAAATGCATTTTTCTGTATACCTAATGTTCTCACCACTTTTGTCATAGAGTTACAGGTATATCTGTGCTTACATACATACATGTGTGTTAATGTCTTTATTTTTTTACTACAGTTACTGATCCATAAAGTAGCATCTTTCTTACAGTTTACAACGTGTGCTTTATTGCAGAAAGTACTAAACAAGTAAAATTACTGTATTGCTGTATCTGTAAAAATGAACGCACTCTTTCTGTGTTTTATACAGTGCAATGTATGTATGACATATGTATTCAGTGCATCTCTGTGCACCCCTTAAGTAGGTATATACATATATTATATGTACATGGCTTGTCTCTGGAAAACCAGAGATTTGGGGGCTTTTTTGTACATTTCAGCTTTTCGAAACTTGATCTTATAGTCTCGAACATATGGAGTCTGACTTTGAAAAGTTGATCTTCTGATATAAACACATATATATATATATATATATATATATATATATCTATATATATGCACGCACGTTTGCACGTGTGTGTGTGTGTGTGTGTGTGTGTGTGTGTGTGTGTGTGTGTGTGTGTGTGTGCCTGTATCTCTGTGTCTTTGTGAATATGTGTGTGTATGTATTCATGTTTCCCCCTCTGCATATATATATATATATATATATATATATATATATATATATATATATGTGTGTGTGTGTGTGTGTGTGTGTGCCATTCCCATACACTCATCATCATCTTCTTTCGGCTGTTCCCATTAGGGGTCGCCACAGTGGATCATCTGTTTCCATTTCTTCCTGTCCTCTGCATCTTGCTATGTCACACCAACCACCTGCATGAACTCTCTCTCCACATCCATAAACCTTATCTTAGGCCTTCCTCTTTTCCTGTTACCTGGTAGCTTCATCCTTAGCATCTCTTTCCCAATTTACTCAGCATCGCTCCTCAGCACATGTCCAAACCAACGTAATCATTTGTTGTATCTCAGACCACCTATCTTTTGCCTTGGATCCCTCAGTGTTTTCAGTGGGAGAAAACTGAGGTTTCTCTGTCCCTCAGAGTTGTTATAGAAGGATTTTCCAGAACCTACACCCATTCCTCATGTTCTGTCTGCTTTAGAGGATATATGTCTTACAGCTCGCAATTTTCTGATAGTCAGCCAGCTGTCCCTAAAAGGCAGATTATGTATAAAATTATTCATTCTTCTAAATGTTTATACACTATTCCCAAATTTGACCAAGCAGCTATAGCTTTGGTTGATCCCACTGTTGCTAAGCACATAGCTAATTCCAGTACTACTGTTTCTAATAAGGATGTGAACATTATTGATAGGTGTGTGTGGGGGGGGGGGGTGTATACATCTACAACTTTGAATTTCAGAAATTTAAATTGTCAGGCTCATATGTTAAAGTTTATTCTGACATATTTTGAAAGTATGAGGGTTTTATCTACAGTTTCCTTATTCTGAATGTATCTTAGAAGCTGAACTTAAAAAGTCATTGTCCTGTTTCCTGGGAGCTCATTAAGGACAAATAGAAACTTGTGATAAAACCGTAATGAAAAGCCTTTATATGTAACTCCAGGTGTAAATCTGCATATATTTCAGTTATGAATAAGCAATCATCTGCAGATGTGTTCCTCACCTGTCTGTTTAGTTTGTATCTGTCACTTTGGCTGGTCCACATTTTATCAAGCAGCATTTCTGCGCTTGCATGTTGCAGTGCCTTGGTTGTGTTCCAGTATGTGATATCAGAACCTTCTGCATCTACAGGTCCCTTACTCTCTCTAGGGTCTGTACTATAGTAACATGTTGGTTGACAGGATGCAGCTTTTTACTTCATGACATTTTATTCCTGTGGATGATAGAATGAAGGATTGGCAGCTGTTCAGGACTTCTGATCAATAATCATTGTCCATAAACATTTATTTATTTTTTTATTTTATTTTACATTTGTTAACTGGGAGAGTCCAACTGGATACAAGTCCATTTTCAGTGGAGGCCCTGGGAGAAAAGCTCCATGAACAACATTACAGTAAAAGATAAAACAATAACAGTTGCATTAGCGACATACATGTAATTCATTTAGACAGAGCTGGCAATCCAGGCGTTTGTTTTATACATAGACATAGTTAATTATTCATAATACAGTTTTTATAGATAGTAAATGACTGTAACCGTACATTTAGTAACAAAATGTACAGCTATCCTGGGGTATTATAGGAGCATAGTCTGTTATTGGAGAAATATGTTTTGAGCAGTTTCTTAAATTGAGTTAGTGAGTTTGTAGCTATAATTTGGGCAGGGAGAGAGTTCCAGGATTTGGAGATGCAATGACTATAGATGGAGTTTCCTGCCTCATTGTTAATCCTGGTTACCTTAAGGCAGTGTTGGGTACTTGACCTTAAGGATCTGGTGGGGTTATAGGGCTGAATAACTTGTTGAAGAGATGTTTTTTTTTTCTGAGTGGTAGAGAAATTTATGAGTGAGTGTCAGCTGGTTGTATTGGAGTAATAGTGGAAATTGTAGCCATTGTAGTTTAATAAGGCTGTCACAATGGTGTGTTCTTGGGGAGGATTCTGTGGCAAATCTAGCTATCTTGTTATAACAGTTGACAAGTTTGTAAGTAAATGTATACTTTGATGTTCAATGATACAAGAGCAAAAGTTTTGTTTTCTTCCCATGTAGCCTTTAGAATTTTTCTCTTTTACTATAAGAGTTAAGTACTACAAATAGAAGTATTGATTTTCTTTCCTTCCTCTGTCCTTAGGGACATACTCTCCTTCACAGTAACTCAATGCATTCGATACTAAAGTATCCATGAGCCATTGCTTTAAAAATTGTGCCACACTCAATCATGTTGCATTCTCTGGCACACTGAACAATTGCAGGTTTGCGCACGGCAGTGATTCATCTTGATATCCACCTTTTTAAAAATGTCAGGTTCTACTGCCAAATCTGTGCAGGTATGCCTGTACTCTCGTTATGTCAATACATGTTGCTAGAGCATTGTTTGCTTATCCTGAGTATTCTATACTGCCCACTTCATTTTGTCTATTTGAGCTAGAAAATCTTTCCATGGCCACCACATCTGTCTTGAAAGCTCCAATTTCCATGCCTTCTTCCATACTTAGTCATCTCATGGCCAGCCACACCACTTTCTCCAGTCCTTTAAATAACAGTCGCTGTTTTTTTCTTCAAGTCAATGACCAGGTGTACCACTATGCCAACTTCTGTTTACTACAGTAGCTAGGGTTAACTGTAACTGTCTCTGTTTAACTCAGTGGTGAGGGTTGCCACTGATTTAGTGCACTTTTGATTAGTACTTTCATTTCCTTTGAAATAATATCTTGACTTTTATTTCTATCTAATGCATAATTCTGCTTCTGAGTGCTTTTTGATAACTACTTTTACCTAATAAACAATGTTGCTGTCAGTTGTATATTACAAAACCCAAATGCATTCCATTCATAACCATGGAGCATTCTTAAGGTGTCTATACCTCAAACAGGCAGAAGTAAATGTTCACCATGACATTATTATATAAAGATGCGTTTCCTGTAACAGAAGACATTTTAGAGTTTAGGGTGAATAACAAACCTGTGCCACCTAAAAGAAGCATGGTAAAAATGAAGGTACTTGAGTAGTGGATCCAGTTGTGCTGCACTGATGAGGCCAAATAAAGCCAAAATATACATGTCTACAGCTAGTGGAGTTTGGCTTTAATGGCCTAAATGTACCCGTAATCTCTTAAAAAATAAAAAGTAAAAAGGTGGGAGCATTCAGAAGCCAGGTAGGTGAAGCACTGGTATGTTCTTAAGGGGCCATTTTCATATATCTCATGGACTTTCACATTGTAATGACTCTAGCTTGGGTGCGTCTTACAGTTTTTTTTCTGAATGGCTTGTCATTGTAACCTTTTAACCCTTTGAGTTGTATAATCATAGGGATGCAACATACATTTTTCACTGATTACAAGAAAGCAATATATAGCATTGTGCTGTTCAACAGAAAGTTGCCCTGTGTATCATGGAGCAGACAGGAGGGATGCACACTTCAAGTTAATACAGTCTTCAGATGCTGCCTTAACTCAGTTATACACAATATACTTGTCATCAGATAGCTGTATTAATTCTATTGTGCTAAGAAAACTTTACTGTTTATGGTACATTGTACTGCTCAACAAAAAGTTCTATTTATTTATTTGTTTGGTTGGTTGGTTAGTAATTTTTTTTACATTTACAGAAATTTTTGGTACACTGTTTAGTGACCAAATCACCATGATGTTCTTAATTCCAGAAGTCAAAATCAGACAGTCCTATACCCTAGTAACTATAAGAAGAAATAATAGTTATTGTGGATAAATTCTATAATCTAAATGCCAAATTACAGAAAATATGGTTTCTAATACTCAAGCAGTCCATGTTTGTTGAGATTTACCAGAATTTTTCCAAGAAAAAATGAAAAAATCAGTGTACCAGGTAGCATAATTATGAGGAATATTTACTTTTATATCTGCAGATATCATATGGTGCACTGTTTAGAAACAATGTACAACAGCGAGTTCATAGGTTCATAGATTCATAGTTGACCCTATGAAACAACATACAGCAGCAAGGCTGTGATTGTTGGACACGCACAGTGCTATGACACTGGTAGTGACAAGGAATAGTCAAATATAAGCAACAAGATTATTTCACTTTATTTTACTTGCCTGCATGTATCATATGGAGGGTCTATGATATCCCATCAAATGGGTAAACATTGAAGCCATATATCGTCGAATAAGCCATTCATTGAGCCATTCTGATAAAGAATGCATTACGGTAAGGTTAGGGAAATTTGCCCCTTTCTGCACTGTAGTACAATTTTGGAGTTGGTATATATAATTAGAGGAGGTGGGGGTGCAGCCCCCCATATGAGGAGGTTCAATGAAGAGCATTTACAATGAAATGCTGTTTGATGCTTTTCCTATTCAGTGTGTGAACATAGACCCCCATATGTTTTGAAACAAAATACAGTAATATGGCTCAATTCTTACATAAGTACTATTCTGTGATATCTGACTGGATGAACAGTAACATACAGAATGTAGAGGCTGCATCAATTAACCTGTAGTAATAGATTTTTAAGAAACAGATGATCATGGAGAAACAATAGACAACATCATGATATTGACTGTTTGATAAGTAATAGTCTATGATACATATAAGCAACAGGAATATCTGTTATTTGTAAACATCATTTTGTGCACAATGTAATGAGGAAGCAAAATGCATCACCATTGTTACATTGATTATAGTAAAGCAATCTACAGCATTTTAAAATAATTACAAGAAAATGAAAATATATTATTGTATTGTTGAACAGAATGCTGTACTGTGTATGATAGTACAGACAGGGTAAGAGTGACTAATTTTACCCATAATAGCAAGAGGGATGCTTTACTTATTTATATGTTTGCAAACATCATTTGGTACACTGTGTAAAGGAGAAGCAATATATAGCAATCTGGTGTTGATTGATAAATAAAATCCTGTATGTGCTATGCTGTGTACCATAGAACTAATACAGCCTATGAATGATATTCTGTAGTATTATTTCAAAAATGGGATGGACAATTTATTTTATTAAGTGGAGCTGTAACATTTTGCTCTGCACTTAATGATCACAAGAAAGCAAAATACAGAATTTTAAAATGATAGCATAAAACCAATGTTTAATACTGTACTATTGAATAAAAAGAGACTTGGTGGAGGTTGTAAGCAAGTAAGAATTTAGGTAAAGTTTGGTATATACTTAATGATTCGAGACAGTCTCCCTCATTAATATTTATTGCAACATTTTCTTAGTAGCTGTGTATAAATGTATAGATTTATTTATTTGCATCCAGGCTTATTTTGATCCTTGTTTAACTACATCTGGTTTTCCTTTGAGGTAGATGGTCCAGTAAAAGTATATTTGTGAGTGAAGTAACATGTTGCTTTTGTGCTTGTATAAAATCCTACGTTGTAAAAGGGAACATCTGAAGGGTTCAGGAATACCTGGGAAAGAGCAAAGAATGGGTGAAGCAATCATCAGAGCAGGGCAGTTTCTACAAATGTATGTTTGTAGGTATTTTCATGAGTCAAGGTAGGTTACATCCACTATACATATTCAGTAAGTATAGTTTGACATGAAGTACCCAGCTAGAACAATGCTTCCCCATGCCAGATTCTGCAGCCTACCAACAACTGGGTGTTCCATCAGTTCATCTTTCAATGATGTTTCTATAAGCTTCTCTTGTAAAGAGACTGAATTGACTGCACCATAATTTTCCATTTCTTTTGTTCCTATTATTTAATAATAGAAACTGTCTACTGCCCTCAAGGCTTTGGAATATATTTATTTGTCATCTGCTCGGTAAAAAGGATTGCCAAATGTTCACTCACAATCTCTCTTTTATCCTTTAGGATCCGGGGGTATAATCCTGACTTTATTTATTTATCTACCATTACTTCTTCCTGCTCTTTCTATAGGCGATGGTATAAGCACCCATAGTATCCATGCTAGTCCTACCTTCCAATCAGCCAGTTCCAATTCTCTTCCTCATTAAATACTGGGAAGAAATGTCCATTTAGTAAGTGCCATTTTGTCACGGCTGCAGTGACCAAGGCCTCGGTTCTCAAATTGCATTCTTACTGTTCCTTCCTGCTCTTCTTTTTCACATATATAATTGTAAAATATATTGCTCCTTAATTCATTCACTATTGTATGAGATGTGGCTTATTTTAATTCTTTAAATAGTTTTATACTCTCCTACTCTCCTCTTTGTATGTTTTTGGGGATCTCTGCTTCTTTCTGGGAAACCCACAAGTCTCTTTTTATAGCTGTATTACTATTTCATGCTACAAGTTTCAGATACACTGTAATTCCCACTAGAAATATTGTCCACTGTCTATCAAGGCCTGATTCCTAATACTAATCCTCCTTGTTTTTTCTCCCTAATTCTCCAAGAGTCGGTAACTCTAAATTATGCTGTAAGTATATGTTTTTGTGCTTGATTTTTGTTCTCCTTGAAAGAGAATGTCGCAGTCATCATCATCATCTTCTTTCGGCTGCTCCCGTTAGGGGTCGCCACAGTAGATCACCTGTTTCCATTTCTTCCTGTCCTCTGCATCTTGCTCTGTCACACCAACCACCTGCATGTCCTCTCTCACCACATCTATAAACCTTATCTTAGGCCTCCCTCTTTTCCTGTTACCTGGTAGCTTCATCCTTAGCGTCGTTTTACCAATATACTCAGCATCCCTCCTCAGCACATGTCCAAACCAACGTAATCGTGCCTCTCTGGATTTGTCTCCAAACCAAGATAATGTCACAGTGATCAATGTTAAATTAGTTTCCATGTGCTCCTCAGTTGTTACCCCATGGCACTGTCTCCAGTTTTGACCACATAACCACTAAAATATATTCTTTTGAAAAAACTGGTTCTAATACTGATTGCCTTATGAAGGGTCACTGAGGATCATCCTAGACATTCTAGAACTGCTTGTAGCTACTGGTGAGAGTTTCTGATCCAAATCTGGAGCATTTTGATATCCAGCCAGTACTCTATCACCAGAACCATACCATATCACATAGCCCTATTACAGGTGCGGACAACATGGATATGCAATTTCCAAAGGTCTTTGTGGCCACTTTGGTACATTTGGGCTTTCCAAGGCAATATAGCAATTGACTCATTTTTTTCAAACAGGCAGTTAATCATTAAAGAAAATTACACTGTATGAAATAAATGTAAACGCACAACTTCCTTGGAGGCAAAAATGTCACATACTACCAAGGTTGTCAGGTATACCCACACTACGTCCTTCACACACTCTACTTACCATACACACAGATTGTCTCATGCTGAGGTGCTCAAAAAAAACCTTCCCAAATCTCAATGGCTTCCAAAGCTATCCAATGGTAACACTGTGCCCTACCAATCACTTAAACACACACCAAAAGCAACACCAAACATCTCACATAAACGTGCAACCAGTGGTCCCCCAAGAGCAAAGCCCATAAGGCAAGCGTATACTTTACTAATACTGGTGTCATTGGGGACTGCGTTGTGCATCATGCAGGTTAGGCAAGGAGAAGAAATTGGGTATTTGTCTATCTGGAGCCAAAATTCTGAATATCACTTATAGACTTAAGACATTTTACCCCAAGTGCCAATATGATTCTGTCATGGTCCATGTGTGTGTAAATGACCTGGCACATACTTCACTGGACTATATGAAAAGAAGTATAATGGAGCTCCCAGAATATGTGTTACAGATAGGTATGAGCTTGGCATTGAGCAGCATTCTACTTTCACCAAGAATGATGCCACAGTATGAACATGAAATGATTGTTTTTAGTAATTGGCTTAGTTTCGGGTATCATTCCAGGGGAATCCAATATCTATCAGCATGAGAGGACATGGTCAAAAGAACACGTTGCTTTGTTAAGGATGGGCTGGATCTGTCCCCCTGGGCTTTTGGATATTGGGTAAAACTTTATCTATCCCCTTAGAGCCTTTTTTAGGCAATGCCAAAAAGACAAAACTACCAACATAGTGAAAAAGTTTACAAGCTACCTTATGGTGTTACTGCTGAATGTTAGGAGCCTAAACAAAAACTCCACACCCTCATGCCCTCTTCACTCTGGAGAAAGTAGACATCTGTGCCATGACTAAGACTTGTTTTAAATACATAGAAAGTACTCCAGCAGTGCAAGGGTACAGTGCTTTCCACACACTTAAACTAGCAACAGCAATGTCTGGGACCAAAGGTGGAGGTGCTTTGATGTATGTTAGCAACAAACATACCTCTAGGCTGGTTAAACAGGATGATACAATGGAGCTCATCCACATGCAAGTCACCATAGATAAGGACCCTCACCACATCATGGCTAGCTAGAGGTTATCATCAATGCCCCTAGAGTATCACGTCTCTTATCTAAACCTACTGGAGGTGCTCACCATCCAAACAAACACCCTATTTATGGATGACTTTAAGTAACCCTCTATAGATTGAGAAATGTACACTGCCTCAAACTCACAGGCACAACAGTTCATGGACTTTATTAACATAAACACCCTGGAACAGATAGTGCACACTCCAACCAGAGGATCGGGTACTCACCAGCAAAGGAGTGCGTCACACCCCACCCCTGGTGTCACATCCTTACTAGTGATGTTGAATCACAAAGCTGTCTCCTTTAAAGTAAAAATCAGCTTAGAAAACCCAACCAAACCAGTTCAGTTAAGAGCTAATCAAACACTAACTGCATCCTATTAAGTGTCAGTTTGTCAAAATTCAAAGCTCCCCCTAAGTCTGAGACCACAGCTACCTATGCAGAATTATTCACGGAGTCACTACACAAACATGTGAGTATCTGCACTGAGGCTGCTGTACCTACCAGAAATAAACCCAAAACAAATACTAAACACAGACCATTCTGGTGGAATCCTTACCTTAACAGGGTATAAAATACAAGAAGAAAATTCATGGCCAAAATCAGGAAGAACAACCCCCTTAAGGACAAGTGCTCTCTTACACAACTAAACAAGAAACAAAGAGGTCTAATTAAGTCCAGCAAGGCCAACTATCATGTTAGGATAGCCTCATAGGCTAAGAACAGTCACAAGGCTTTTTCACTTATGTCCAGAACCTTAAAGGAAACATACCGCAGCCTGATGAAATGGGTGATGAACAGTTCCACATTCAACAATCAGGGTGACATAGTAAGTCCACTGGCTGATAAATTTAGCTCATACTTCACCACTGATCCTCCCTCCAACTCCACCAGGTGACATGCCCTCCAACATACCTCCCTCAACTATTAGCAGGGAGCAAGTGCTGGCAGCACTTGCTAAAGTCAAGAACACTACCTCCATGGGTCCTGACACCATCCCCGGTTACCTCCGTAACAGTTTAAAACACAACCTATCAGGACCACTTGAGGTACTGTTCAACTACAGCCTTGAAACAGGCTATGATCCAAGTGAATAGAGGACAGCAACAGGCATTCCCCTTCATTAAGACAGACCATCACCCGATCCAGAGAACTACAGACCCATCAGTATAATAAGTCTAATATGCAAAGTCATGCAATAAATTATCATGGAAATGATAAACAAGGACATTGGCAATCTGCAGACACTGGACCCATCCCAGTTTGGCTTTTTTTAAGGGAAGGCCTCCTTAACCTGGTTAGCTTCTTTGAGAGGGTTACCAAGGCAACGGATAAAGGTAAGACAGTGCATACTGCTTATTATCACCTGGTCAAGGTATTTGATACAGTACCCCATCCAAGCATTGTTGATAAGCTCTCTGAGCTTGGCATTAATCCCTACATAACTTACTGAATTGCTGACTGCGTCACAAACAAGACCCAAGAAGTCACGATTGGAGACCACCTCCACCAAGAGACTGGTTACCAGCAGAGTACCACAGGGCTCTGTGCTGGGCCTCCTCCTGTTTGGCATCCACTTCTCAGAAGTCAATGCTAATGTTCAAGGCCTCTGTCTCATCAAGTTCGCAGATGACTGTAAAGTGGGAGCTATTAAAGATTCCCCATTCCCCCAGAAACCAACATTTTGCAAGAGGGTTTAATTCAGACAAATGACTGGTACCAAAACTGTGGCATAAAACTCAGTTCTAAAAATGCATTATAATGCATTTTGGGAAACTGTCAACCCAAGTTAATTACTCCACTGATAAACAGTTGATCCAGTAGTAAGTGATCTGGGAACATATGTAGATAACAATCTTGCCTTTGATCAGCATGTAGCTAAGAAAATAATTCTATGTCATCTAACTTATAAGTAAGGGTATGGCACCCATGTCCAAGGAAGTTATAGTACCACTGTACTCAGTCCTTATCAGATCTATCATTGAGTACAATGCCCCCTTTGGCATGTTTCTACCAGAAACTTGCAACAGTTGGAATGCCCACAAAAGTTTCTCACCAGGTGGATTCAGGGCGTGAATACCCTGTCCTTTATTGATCACGTGAAGGCTCTGTCACTGAATTCAGTCTGCTACAGGCTGCTGAGAGGAGAGCATTGCCTGGCTTACAGAGCATCCTCAGGCCCAGTGCTGATTGATCTGTTTGCACATGTGCAAAACCAAGAGCACCAGAAACACTAGATGCAGGGATGTGAACTTTGTGCTGGAGGGATATTTTTATGTCCAAAAGGATCCTCACAGTATGGAATGGGCTCCCCATCCATGTAAAGCAGAGTTCATCCCTGACCTTGTTCAAACAAAACCCTGACACTTGGATGGGAAGTCATAATTTATGCCCAGTCTGGCCTCCATCTCCTTTATGGACAGAGGCCAGCAGTAAGAAAAGCTTTATCCTTACTAACCTCCTTACTAACATGCTCCCCTATATAGATGCCCATGATACTTAGAGACCCAACTGGTTTGGGGTGTATGGTTATGTTTGTAAGGGCCCTAGTGGTTGTTAGCCTGGTATTAAACTAAGAGCCTATGGACCTATAATAATTTCTTTAATTTTGTTTTACTACTTCAGAGGCAATGGCCAGTATGATATCACTGACTCATGATATTTCTGTGAAATATTTAGGCTTTTCCCCCCCACACCTTTTCTTAGTTCCCTCATAGCAAGACAATATTTGAAGACATTACCTATAATATAATGTGCTAATGAGGTATTGAAATTAATAGAAACAGCAGTGTCTGTGCAATAAAATAAATTACATTAATAGGAATACACACAGCACTGTAGGAAAAATATTGCTCTTAAAAAAATGAAAAATCTGTATGACTTTGTGCAGCTAAAGCGTCTACAGTATTACAAATATCAAAATATCACAGATTGGAAGGTCAATGGGAAACAGGCACTTGCTGGTAGGTAGTGCAGTTAATTTGATGGAGGCAGTTTTGGATGGACTGTATTTTGAAAGTCTACACTGTTCCTCTGTACCCTGGAAAAACATATGTATGTACACCAAAGAATGAGGGAGTTTCCTAGTAGATGTTAGGAGGGAAGCAGGCAAATAATGCGTGATAAATCTGGGACTCTGCTACATCTGCCAGCATTGTAATCAGTACTGGCATGTGTCACCACAAATGTCTGTCTCTTAGCCTGGAGTAGTGATCCCCAGGGTGAACTTTCTATTTCCCATCCACTCATCAAGATTTCTCTTGAAGAGGGCCAGTGAGGTACTCTGCTTGACATCTATGGAAAGTCAAAACTGTCACACTTTTTAAGAATAGTCTGACAGCATACCACCTGTCATTAAGTGAGACTCACAGATATGGCATGCAGTTCTTAGAATTATTGCAGTGAAACTCCTTGCATTTACCTAATGCCACAACAAGAGTGGGATGAATCGGCCACCTATCCTGGGTGCCAGTCTCTAAGTAGCAGAAAACATTTAAAAAGGTTTGACAGCATACTAGCTGTCAGTTAAACAATTGTGATAGCTTACAAGACGGCTTCCAAATTACCTTTTGAATTGTCTTTTTTCAAGGTAGATAAACTACCTTTAAAAACAGAATAGACAGTTTACAAGCTGTCTGCAAGCATCACAATGGTCACTTAATGACAACTGGTACACTGTCAGACTATTCTTAAAATGTTTGACAGTTTTGAATCTGTAAAAATAAAGCAAACCTGCTGTCTGTGAGATGTACCATGATAATCCAAGAAGAAATAAGTTTTATTATGATTAAGCACTTTTGTCTGTGTACAAGTTAAATCAGACTTCCTCAGAATCTGTTAAAATCAGCATCAAGTGCTGTATTTAAAGAAATTCAAATAATCTCATAACAGATGACCTCTCTTTCTTAAAGATACATATATTTGTAAAAACTTTAACAAAATATATATGTATACATGTTCAGTCATTCATGAGTGTAAACAGTAAAAATACAGTAGTATGTATACAAATCTTCTTTTAATTATATTAAAATGAATTGTGATGATGAAATATTAGATAATGAAAGAAAATGTATGCATATAAAAACAATTCTTAGAACAATAAAAAACTGATATTTCAAAACAATTATCAGACTTACCCTGTTTAGCTTTTGAAATCAAACTAGATCAAACACATTGTTTTCAGTTTACAACTTGACTGCTCACGGCCTCAAAACACTGCTAATAGAGACTGCATCATTAATGCCAGGAGGTAGGGGAGCATTCAATAGTTGCTGCCAGCTTAGGTCCTTATATTCTAATGTATTTTTCCAACCTCATCTCCTGGGTGAAATGTCAACGTTATTTCTAATAAAAAACAAAAATCGTTTAAAGTGGTCACATTGACTGGATGTTTATAAAGTGCGTTTCTAATAACTTTCTTTTGTATATAATTTTTTGCTCGTATACCCTTTGGCTCAGCTGCATATCTGTTTTACCCATGTAAAAATCATCACAGGAGAGGCAACTTGTTAAGTAAACTAAGGCTTTGCTCTAAAGTTACATGCTTCAGAGCAGGATATAGCCCATGGGTGGTTGGCTACAACTACTTATGGTCCTTCATAAATATGTTTACAGTATTTACACACACCACACTTTGACATTTTCCCCATATTGGGAGCTATTAAAGTATGCTCTTTCTTCTTTTCAAAGATACTTTCAAATGTATGCCTCTCTTATAGACAAATCTAAGGCTTGTTACTAAAATCTTAGTGCTGGTATCTGTTATCACTGGATTCTTCCATTTTTTTCTAATAATCTCTATATAGAATTTGCCCACTGTGCATACCTGGAACAACTATGGTGTTAGAACAATTGTTATTGTTTTGATTTAGTATCCATGGACGACTAACTTCAGTGTCACGTAATAAAGGGGAAAAGTCTTTATTCTTGCATTCCACTCTTTCCATACATACCTGTTCTATGACTTTATGTGGATAATCCCTTATAGTAAATATTTGTTTCATTTTAATAAGTTCATCCAAGAATACTTGGTCTTCTCTCACTAGCCTTGATAACTTAATCGTTGTCTTTTTATTAGGTTCTTTTTCCACCATGTAGAGTGGTTAGTAGAAAAATATAGAAAGGCATCAGAATAAGTCAGTTTTCTATATGTCAAAGAACACAATTTCCTGTTTTCCATGTCCTTGTACAATATTACATCCAAATAATTAATTTTAATCTTGGATGTACTGTATACAAATTTTAAAAAGGATACGGCAGTTTCTAAATATGTAAACAATTCTGCTAAAGCTATTTCATCCCCTGACCACATTAAAAAGATGTCATCCAAAAATCTTAAATATTATTTAATGTGGTGATTGGTCACCACTTCTCCTGCTGTCCCTTTATACCTCAGTAGTCCATACACATGTAGAGGGCATTGGCATTATTGCTGTGGAACCCTGCTGTCCCTTCATCCCTCAATAGTCCATACACATGTCTCTAGTGGTTCATGCTTCTGGTTGTGGTTTTTGTGGTATTGTTGTTGTGGAGCCCTGCTGTCCATTCATCTCTCATTAATCCATACACATGTAAGGATCACTGGCATTGATACTGTGGAACCCTGCTGTCCCTCCATCCCTCAACTTTCCATATGCATGTAAGCAGCACTAGCATTGTTGCTGTACAAACTTGATGTCCTTTTCATCCTTCAATAGTCCATACACATGTAGGAGACACTGATGTTGCTGTGGGACCCTGCTGTCCCTTCATCTCTCAATAGTCCATACACATGTAGGGGACACTGGCATAGTTGCTGTGGAACCCTGTTGTCCCTTCATCCCTTACAGTTCAGCAGAAAATGCAATATGAACATGTTGGGAGCATAAGTTGTGATGCTGTGTGGCTGACCTTACTGCAGCGCCCATCATATACTCTACACTGCACTTGTGTTGGGAGCTGGGCAGTACTGAGCTGCTGCTCTGCATGATTTATTTGTCCCTCTGTGGTGCACGAAACAGGTACTTACAGATGCATGATTCAGCCAATGAATCATGTCTGCCATTATGGCTTTGGAGAAGCCCTCCGCTATGCATATCGTACATAGTGTAGATGGCATTTATAAATCTGGCCATATTCCCTTACTGCATTACATTTAAGATAGAGGTTTCATCAGTTTAAATGACCTGGATCATGGTTGAAATTGGTTATTTAGACCAACTCACCTACCAGCAAGCAAATAATACTATATAGTAAATAAATTTGTAGAATACATAACGATGTTTCACAGTATTTTATGAATGTGGCTGTAACTTACCTTTTTGATCCTGACCAAGCTGTGGACATTTTTTATTCATTAAATAGCTACATCATCTCTGTACAAAGCTAATGTTAAGTCAGGAGATGAAATGTTATTGATACTTGCCTGTTTACATAAGCTGGCATTATAAAAAGGTTAAGCTGAAAAGCTCAGCATAAAAATATTTAAAAAATGTTATTATATATCCCTTTTCAAAACCAAACTTATAAAATTTTATTCCTTATTCATGTCATGCACACCTTTGACTCTACAGTTTTTTCACAGTTTTCACTGCAGAGCTTGTCCTTAAATGCCTTTTACTCTTGCTGGAACATTTAACAGCTGGCTGCCTTCAGGGAAAGCCTCAAAGGCAGATGTATTCTGAATTTTAAGTGTGTAGCACAAGACATCTAGGCTTCAGCTTTGCTGATAAAAAGTTTGAGTGAATAGGGTGCAAGTTATAAGTGTTATACAAGGCTGAGGGTAGAAATTTAGAATTCAGGGTGTCTGTTATTATCCAGAAAATGCACACAAGCCACCCCAAAGTTATTTTTTTACAATTTGCAAAAACATGGACATTTTGATATCCATTAAGTGCACATATGGGAAATATGTGCACTGCACTTCAGTTTTATTCTCAGGAAACTCCAAAGCTGTAAAACGTTCTGATTGGTTTTAGTACAAGGTACATGAAAATTATTATATTATGTTATATTATACCCGCGGTGGTGGTGCTGCGGTAGCGTTGTCGTCTCACAGTAAGATGCTGTCCAGTTCGATTCTCAGCTAGAGCGTCTTCTTCGTGGAGACATGCGTGAATGGGCGTACCTTTGTTGAAGGTTGTGCATCAGGCCTGGCAAGCCAGTATGTAAAAATCAACTGCCAATCATTAGTGGACCGGAGTTCTGCTGTGGCGACCCCTGACCGGGAAAAGCCGAAAGACACAAACAAGCATATTATATTATATTATATTATATTATATTATATTATATTATCATTATAGACATCAAGTATAAAGTCACTGTTGAATATTTTACAGTTCAAACAGAAATGTAAGCATATTGAGGTAATGAGGGCATGAGTGGTGATGTAATCACAGCCATATCATTAAAACTGGATGCCTGACAAGGATGAGTGCCTCCCATATTCATTGAGTGTATTGTGATGAATTAAATTTTTTAAGCTTAAATTAGATAATTACAATGGTTTGCATGTCCTCCCTGTGTTCATGTGGATTTCCTCTGGGTGCTCTGGTTTCCTCCCACATTCCAAAGACATGCAAGTAGGTGGATTGGACATGCTAAATTGGCCTTAGGTGCGAGTGTGCATATGAATGTGTGGTGTGGAAGAATTACCATGGCAGGACTAGCACCTGGCAGTATAAACCTTGGCTCTAGATGATTGTCACTGTTAAAGTGACACCCCAACCCATATGCAAAAATGTGAAAAAGGGGTTGTGGATGTACGGAGTAGTAGTTACAGTCTGTGAAGATCTCAACTTACAAGTGATTACCAGAAAAATATCAACTTAAGCTGAAGATGTGTTGTTGACGGAAAAATGTGTAATGATGAAAATCAAGTGGAGTGTGGAGTGGACACTGTATCAGTGTTCTGTAGCTAGTATGTGTAATGATGAAAATCAAGTGGAGTGTGGAGTGGACACTGTATCAGTGTTCTGTAGCTAGTATGTGTAATGATGAAAATCAAGTGGAGTGTGGAGTGGACACTGTATCAGTGTTCTGTAGCTAGTATGTGTAATGATGAAAATCAAGTGGAGTGTGGACACTGTATCAGTGTTCTGTAGCTAGTATGTGTAATGATGAAAATCAAGTGGAGTGTGGAGTGGACACTGTATCAGTGTTCTGTAGCTAGTATGTGTAATGATGAAAATCAAGTGGAGTGTGGACACTGTATCAGTGTTCTGTAGCTAGTAAAAATACTTGATGTCATAGAAGTTACAAGTTTGACAGAAGTGAAATTTGTATCATTTCGTAGTTCTGAGCAACTGGAAGGATATATAAAAAGCTAACTTTTTTATGTTATAAACTTGTTAACCAGGTAAGCACACTGGCCACAAGTGTCCTTAGAGTCTCACAGTAACCAAATGGAGGTGGAAGGAATCAAACCGCATAATCTTTAGTTATAGGAAGCAACTCGCTAACAGTTCAGAGCTGTAATCCTCTGCACTAATTGCCAGACATTCATGGAATTGATTGCTGTGAGTGTCTGCATTCTCAGCAGATCATCACGATGCTGATTAGGCATCAGGCGGCTGGAGAGCGAATCAGAATGCAGACAATATGGATCCGCTGTTGGTTGCAAAGGAGAATAAGACTTACTGAAAGAATTGGAGACTCACTGAAGTTTTGAATGAAAAATATGAACTAGACTTATTGGAATTTGTGAAAATGAAGATGTCACAGTGGATAGACGTTATGGGATCATCACTGGGAGTTGAGAAAGTGTGTAGACTGCCCTTGATTGCACCAATGAAATCCTATAGTAAATCCAGAGTTATGTTGGTCCAGTTTGCAACTACATAAGAGAATAACAGGTGA
Source organism: Protopterus annectens (assembly GCF_019279795.1). Classification (NCBI taxonomy): domain Eukaryota; kingdom Metazoa; phylum Chordata; order Ceratodontiformes; family Protopteridae; genus Protopterus; species Protopterus annectens. Next base: position 1,776,370,528 of record NC_056725.1, on the reverse strand, counting down.
TATAGCAGAAATTTACTGCAGTGAGTCAAATGGTGCATTTGAATCATGATTAGTTGGATGCAGTTTTCCACAAGGGGCTGCAGTTTTTTGGATGTTATTAAGAAATATAAGAGATGTAGACTGAAATATAGGATTATTTTCTCAACACTGGAGTGCTGATTTTTACTAATGTTGAGGAAGCGTTGGCTAAGTTAAAGGATTTTCCAGAATAATTATGTCATAAAGTAATGGAAATAATATACGTATATTGATTGCAAATCTAAGTGACTGAAAATTCAGCGAAAGTGCAGGAGGAGTTGCAGTCAAACTGAAAAGGAAGACTGTTTCAATATAATGCAGCAAGACAGGCTTTATATCGCTGCTTGATTGTGAACTGTTGAGAACAGAGGCATATTTAAATATTCCTGTTAAAAATGATCATTGTTGAAAGGTGTTATGTCTATGGTAGATTTGCTTGGAGATTATTTTATGAAAGTAAAACAATAGATTACCCACTAAGATTACTGGAACTGATGTAAATAATAATAATTAAAAGGGGTCCCTTGTTCATTTTTTTTCTCAGTTTAAATAACTTCATTGAAATAATTGAGTCTCATGGGATATCTGATAATTATAGTGGCAGCCTATGCTTTATAGTGAACCACCTACACATTTTTAATATAGAGGAGCAGACTAGTATAAATTATCATAAAAAAGGAGATGTTCTTCGTGTTTCACTGTTGCAGTTATTACATTTGGGTAATCTGCTGCAGGTTGCCCTCAGTTAGCCTGATTAACAAAGTCTTGGGTCCTGCATCGGTTGCTGTCCCTTCTTCCATGACGTCAGGTCATCAGGGGTATAAAACATGCAGCCGATGCCATTACATCAGTCTTTCTTGCCGCACGGTGCCCAAAGCAGAAGCAGTTTGCAAGTGTGGTCAGCCAACTCCTGAAATTTTCGTTTTCGAGTTTCAGACCCAAAGTCTTCAACTAAAAGCTAAGTACCCCATTGAGGAAACTTTTTCTTGCTCCTTACCGATGTCAGTAAAAGTTAATAATTGTATTACTTGTGGGAAGCAAATACCTCATCAGGATTTCCATTTGTACTGCATTCCTTGCTTAGGCCCTGACCACGACGTACCTTGCAGCCGGTTTTGTAATTTATTTAATCACGCACTATCCATCCTATCCATCGTCGGTACATTTTTGCTTCTAAATATTTCGGTTCTCACTTTAATTATCCAGAAATGACGTCGGTTAGCCATCCGACTACCAGAATACCAAAAAAATGCAAAGAAAAAGACAGAGACAGGCCGTTGAGGTCCAAAACCACTGCCGACGCTTCTCCTAAGCCAGTCTCCAGTTCACCGGTACTCAGTGAGGCACTTTCGCAGCCCCTGATACCTGCTACTTCTGATTCGCAGGCCTCTACTGAGACCCATTCGGAGTCTGGTATGCCGCGAGATGCTTCATCTATGGAACCCGCGGATGTCTCTACCTTGGATGGGTCCGGAGCCGCTGTGCAGGCACCAGTTTCTGAGGGTGTATTCAGGCCTACAGATTTGTATATTAAACCGACACCACCTTCAATATTAAGGTCAAAATCTCGATCTATGTCTAAAAAGCCGATGCCCAGGACACATGTTCAGGCCCCTATGCCTAAAAAACAAATGATCAAAATGGCTAAAGATTTAATTACTCTAATCAGGGGTAGTCAAACCCCCCCCCCCCTGCTTCTAAGAGGCCTAGGGCTGAACTTGACTATGAATCTTCTGAACAGGAATCTGTTTCTTCTATGAACAGGATTTGTCCATACCTACTTATGAGGACTCTGATGCAGAGGATTCCATTCCTTCTGCTTCTCCCCCTGAGGATTTTTCTTTTGGGGAAACTTTACATACCTTAAGGGAGCATTTCCACTGGGAAAGTCAGGATTTTTCTGAATCCAAAAAGAGGCTTAGGGATTTCCTTCTTCTTCCTCAGCATAGGCCTTTGGATATACCTCCTGTACTAGACATTGTTGATGATGTGTTTTCAGAATCCAGTATGGCTCCTGTTTCCCTGCCTCCGGCCCCTTGTAAGTCAAACAGATACTACAGGGTTCCTGACTCCCACAAATTCCTTTTCAAAAATCCTGTTGCGGACCCTGAAACCATTTCTCAGGGGCCCAAGGGCATTAAGGCTTCCACTGCTAAGAATCCAACCCCTTCTGATAGAGACTCCAGGGCGCTGGATAGATGGGGTAAAAAGGTTTATACTTCTGCAACCTTGGCAGTCAGGGCTTTAAACTGTCAATTTCATATGCTAAAATATCAACAGCATATCATGGGACTGCTTAAACAGAAAATTATGTTGATTTCTGACTGTGTGGAAAATAAGGATTTACAGGATTTATTGCATTCAGCTGAACAAGTCGGAAAACATACTTTGCAATGTGGTTTTGATTCCTTGGAGGCCTCTTGCAGGGCTGCTGTTACTGGGTTTGTGCTTAGAAGGCATGCTTGGCTTAAGGAACAACCTCTGCCTGATTATGTTAAAGCAAAATTGTTAGATGCTCCTTTGCAGCAGGACCGTCTGTTTGGCAATAAGGCTGAAGAAGTTCTAAAAAAGATGGAAGATAAAACTAAATCTATGCAAACTGTGAAAGATTTCTTACAAGTACAACCTCCAAGATTTAGTAGGCACTGGCCTACTAAGAACTGGTCCTTTCCAGTTCCTTCCAGAGCCACTCAAGCCAAACCCAGACATTCCAAAAGCACCAGGTTTCAGACCCAAGGGATTTTCAGAACTAAGCAATGGGGTGCCTCTGCTTCCAAATCTAGAAACAACAAAACACCACCCTATGGTAAACAGTCTCAATGACTTTCCTTTACAATTACCAAGCACTTACCTTTTAGCCACCCCCTTGGGGGGAAAACTGGCTCTTCATGCAAAAAACTGGCATCTTATAACCAAGGACAAATGGGTTTTAAATATAGTGTCCCAGGGATACAGATTTAATTTCCACACATTGCCAACTCCAAATGGATGGCCAGACCTGCCCCCAAATCAGTGGGCAGACACTCAGAAACAAGTACTTTCCATCCAAAACATGGGAACAATTCAACTAGTACCAGAGGAGGAAAAGGGACAAGGTTTCTATTCCAGACTTTTCCTGGTACCCAGAAAAGACAAATCATGGCGTCCAATTCTGGACCTGTCTACTCTAAACACCTTCCTGGACATTCCAAAATTCAAGATGCTGACTCTTCACCAGTTACTTCCTATGCTAGGCAAAGATGCCTGGTTGGCAACTCTAGATTTAAAAGAGGCTTACCTGCATATCCCAATCAGGGAATCTTGCAGAAGATACCTCCGCTTCAAAGCAGGCTACATGCATTATCAGTTCTCTGCACTGCCCTTTGGCTTATCTACTTCACCCAGGGTATTTACAAAATGCCTGGCTCCAGTAATTGCATTTTGCAGGCAAAGAAATATTCAAATATTTCCATACCTGGACAATTGTTTAATTCAGACAGAAAACAAGGAATTCTTCTAAAACATCTGGCGTTTGTAAAAAGAATTCTAACTTGTCTAGGGTACACCATAAACGAAAAGAAATCACAACTGGTACCCTCTCAAAAAATTACATTCCTGGGTGTAAGCTTGAATACAACTGCTGAGATGGCTTTCCTTACACCAGAAAAGCAAATTCATTTGGTGACTTACTTCAAACAGGTGGCCACAAAAACCCTTCTATCTGCAAGACAAATACTGCAATCCTTGGGGTTCATGGCCTCCTGCATTCTTCTAATTCCATATGCAAGACTGCATATGAGGAAACTTCAATGGTACTTAAAGGGTTTATGGAGTCAACATTGTCACAGCCTGGAAACAATGAGTCCTATCATTCCTTGCCTGCAACTAGAGTTCCTATGGTGGGCAGAGGCCTGTCACCAAAACAAGGGACTGTCATTCACACCACCCTCTGCCACCCAAGTCCTAACTACAGACGCATCAGACTATGCATGGGGGGGCTCATCTGGCAGGGAAGTACATTCAGGGCAAATGGAGCCCAAATCAAATGCACCTTCATTTCAATCAAAAAGAAATGCTAGCTGTACAGAAGGCACTGACAGCCTTCAAGGACTACCTTCATACAGGACAAGTAATGGTAAAGACGGACAACACCACAGTTATGTAGTACATAAACAAGCGGGGGGGTACACATTCCTACTCTCTCTGCAGACTAGCCATGGGATTGTGGAACACGGCCTTGAACTATCAAGTACAACTACAAGCTCAGTTCCTGCCAGGAAAGCTGAATGTTTTGGCAGACGAACTAAGCAGAAATTTCATGGACCCACATGAATGGAAACTGGAACCACTGATTTTCAACATGTTGACACACAAATGGGGGAGCCCAGACATAGATCTTTTTGCCTCACCCCAGAACTTCCAGTTGGACAAATTTTGCACAAGAGCTCCTCACAAAAAAGCCTGAAAAGTGGATGCTCTGTCCTTCAGCTGGGAAAACCAATCACTCTATGCCTTTCTCCCTCTGCCTCTGCTCTCCAAAGTTCTACTAAAAGTCAAACAGGACAAACCAAAAATGATTTTGATTGCTCCAGACTGGCCTCGCCAACACTGGTATCCACCCCTATGCAGTCTGTCGCAAATTTCTCCATGGCACCTGCCTCAGACACCTTCCTTACTGTCTAAGCAGAACAACCAAATTCTGCACCCTCAGCTCCAAACATTGAATCTTGCAGCTTGGCTAATCACTTAAATTCCCCCTTAGCATCCCTCAGCAAACCTGTGTTGGATGTCATTTTGGAGGCGAGATGACCTAGTACTGGAAAATCTTATGCTGACAAATGGAAAAGATTCTGTGCCTGGAATCAATCTCAAGGGATAAGCACAGCAGTGCCCAATTTACCGCAGATTTTACAATAATTAACTGAGATGCTTCACAAGGGCCTGTCTTTTTCTTCCATAAAAATCCATGCCTCAGCCATTTTAGCAGTATCTCAGAGGGGCCAAAAACATGAGGCCATCCAGGAGAGCTCCAACCCCTGCCTGGGAGCATAACTTTGTATTGGAGAAACTCACTCTCCCTCCTTTCAAGCCAGCTGCTACTGCAGACTTAAAATTTGTTGCCTGGAAAACAGCCTTCCTTTTAGCAATCACTTCGGCTAGAAGGATATCTGAATTACATGCCCTTATGGCAGTGGAGCCTTTCATCATCTTTCATGCAGACAGGGTGTCACTCAGGACCAACCCATCCTTCATGCCCAAAGTGGTATCCAGTGTGGCTCTTAAACAGTCCATTCATTTGCCAACTTTCTTTCCCAATCCACAGAGCAAGGGGGAGTGGATTATGCATTCATTGGATGTACACAGACAACTTAGATTCTACTTGGACAGGATTAAAACTCGAAGAAAATCTGAACAACTGCTGGTAACATTTGCTGCATGGGCAGAGGGAAAGGCTATTTCAAAGCAAACCATTTCCAAATGGATAAGCTATTATATTCATTTCTGCTATAAGCATCATGGAAAACCTATCCCCCAGGGGATCAGATCCCATTCCACCAGGGCTGCATCTACTTCTACAGCCTTTCTCAGAGGTGTTCCTACCAGGGATATTCTAGAAGCTGCTACCTGGAGTTCAGTTCATACTTTCACCAAGTATTATCATTTACCAATTTTCTCTAAATCCAGAGCTGGATTTGCCACTGCAGTTTTGCAGGGCCTTATAGCCGGTCCTAATGCTGTATAAATCCATCCTCCCAACCATAGCTTTGGGAATCTACCCAAATGTAATGACTTCAACAGTGAAACACCATAAATGTAGATGTTCGAGTGTATTCACTGTTGCAGTCCTGGTTACCCTCCCTCCAGCCCCCTGTTTTTTTCTCTTACTATGCCTCTACTTTCTTTTAGTGCACTTAAGAGCCTTTTTGGTGTATTTGCTTTTGTTTGGAGGTATATTTTTGTGTTTTAAATTATTTATATATATATTTTGCTCCCTATTTGGGGGACACCTGACATCTGGGGCAAGAAAAACTGATGTAATGGCATCGGCTGCATGTTTTATACCCCTGACGACCTGATGTCATGGAAGAAGGGACAGCAACCGACACAGGACCCAAGACTTTGTTGATCAGGTCGACTGAGGGCAACCTGGCAGCAGATTACCCAAATGTAATGACTGCAACAGTGAATACACTCGAACATCTACTTTTATGGTAAGTGTACACAACTGTACTATGTTCTTATTTTGTTTTCCATAAGGACCATGGATATATCCATGAAGATTAATTGTTTAGAATACTGGGGCCTATATAAATTAGGTTTATTTTCTTACTCGCTTATTTTCAGGATACAGGACTGCATAATATCTCAATCTTGTTACAGTAATTCAAAAGGTTGTCAAAAATGCTATATAGACATTGGAATTGACAACTGGGAAATGTAATTTCTGATAAATAGTTATTCGATATTGTTACAGTAGGAGTGATAACTAAACATGTAATAATACAATGTTAAATACAGGGAAGCTACTGTTGTGTTGTTTGTTGTACAAGCACTGTGGAGGTAACATGGAAAATGGATAATGGTACGTAAGAGGAGCCGCATATCTGTTCACTGTTCACAAGTGATGGAAGTAGAAACTAGAGCTTGGAACTGATGCTGAAACTAGTTAAATACTTCTTATGATATGAATGATTATGTTGTTGTACTACTTTATGATGACATCAACAGATGTTATAAAGTGAGCATTTAGATTTAGAAATTTTAACTTCTAGTAGAAAGTTCAGAAGACAGTCTGGTGAAGAAGATTTGGGACAGACTGGAAGAAGGTAAAAGGAAACGGGGACATCCAACAAAGAGGTAGATGGATTGTGTGGGAGAAGATCTGTGACAGTTGGGCATGAGTGTCGAAGAAGGCAGGATTGTTGCATTGAATTGAGAGACATGGCAACAGTTAACATGATACATTGACCCCATGTAAAAAAATGGGAAAATGTGGGCTGATAATGATGATGTAGAAAGTTGTCCGAGGTATCTCAGAGTGTTTGTAACTGGATATTTAATAAAGAAATGATAAATGATGGGGCCTTTTATTTAAGTAATAGTTTGACTGTTACAGAAGGGAAAGCAGTATTGGTACTTAATTATAATCAAATATGGAGTAAAGGAAGAAGTCAACATGGTGGGAATGTGGGCTCAATGTGATAATGGTAATCGGTAATAATAAGGATGATGACGAATAATAATGATGGCGGTGATGTTACCGAAAAAGATCTGGATGCATTTAAGATACTAATAGTATGTAGAAGGGCAGTAAACTCATTTGGGGGTAGTCAAAAGACATTTGACATAGAAAATGAGCTGCTTATTCTTTTAAATATGTATTGGCAAAGCAATAAAAATAAATCTTCTTTTTTTTTTTATCTTCTTTTTTTTCTCTGATGGAACAAACAGACAAACAAAGCTTGTCAAGAGTAATGGTGTGATAGCCTGTCCATTTAAAGTGCAAGAATAATGTGAGATTGAACTAGTCAAGTTAAATATACAGGAATTATGTGAGATGGAAAGATGACTGGATTATATGTGGTACAACAAAGACACATCCAATTTTCTATTAGTGAGCGTAATTTGTTTTAATTTAATTTAAAGAGAGTGAGTGATGGTCAGATGGAGACATGTTGGCAGCATTATATTATTTGTAAGTGTAGTTTGTTAGATATGATTGCCTTTACTGCAGAAAGATGGTGAAGATGATGCTAGACAAAAACAGCTGTTGTAAGTTAACATTACAATATGAAGGCTTTGATGCTGCTCCTATACTTTCACTCATTTGTGGTGTGTATCCTTTAATCAAGCTGATCTTGTTTTTTCAGATTTTATACTGTGTTTGTACAAGAGGAAGCAGCAACCTGCACATTGCACTCAAATGTATCTACATGTCAGCTGCAGAGCCAAAACCTGAATATGTGGGGACACATAGACTAGTGATGGTGAACTTATGACACTTGTCAAAGGTGACATGCCATGACGTTTTGAGTGACATGCCAGCGTTCACCACAGTGGCATAGCTAGTGGAAGCGAAAGGGGTGGTCCACCCCAGGTGGCACTCATTAAGCTGTTGTGTTTTTTTTTTTCTCCTGGCCTGGTGATTAGTCATGTGGTGCCATGATGGCTTTCCTTTTGGATAAGTTGCACACCATGACACACACATGCACGCAGCAGCAGCAGGCCAGCAGGAAGCCCTTTAACTGTAGTCTAATTGCACACCTAGATACGGAACAGCGTGGGAAAATATCAGCGAGAGCCCCAGGCCAAAAGACGAATATAAAGGACAGGTACTTAAGTAACTGATTTATTTTAATAAACATAGGAGTGCATAGAAAGATGCACATTTTACTGAAGGGGTTGCTTGGGTGAATGTTTCATTTTGGTGCTTTTACACATACTAGGAATGTTACTGAAGGGGTCACTTGGTCAGATGTTTAATTTTGGTGAAGGGGATCTCATTGGGAAATTTTTCATTTTGATGCTTTTGTGTACCTGGACATACTAATGAAGATCCTGCTTGGGGAAGTAATTAATCTGTGTATCAGGGAAGTACTCGCACATATATGGTCAGACTGCTGAAGTGACACTAGTCAAAATAATTTATTGTGTCATTTTAGCGCTTTTGCATACACAATAGAAACTAATGAAGGGGTTACTCGGGAAAATAATTCTTTAGTGTGTCAGGGAAATGCTTCTGCATAACTAGACAAACAAGTTTGTGGGTTGCAACTCCAGTATAAAAGGTGAGGCATCGCTTTTAACAATGGATGTGAGTACCGCCCTTTTCACTTTCTGTATGTCTGTGATGTGTATTATGTTTTGTTTTGTGATACGGTTGGCAAACACAGTCAGCCCCAGGCAGCACAAACTCTAGCTACATCACTGGTTCGCCAACAGCCAAATTACCAAAGAAACTGAACAAAAATAGAAAAAATATGTGGCCGTGCACTTATGTATCAAAACTCAGCAGCAAAAAGGTAATTAATTGATGTTAATGAAATGAAATGCAATGTGTTCCATATTTTTTTTCACTTCAATTCAAAATTATTATTAAAAGTAGGGCAATTATTTGATGCAGTATTTTAAGCCTGGTTATCAGTGCGCAATTCATTTTGTGAGTCACTGATTTTTCTTTTACTTTTGTAATACATAACAGCGCACATGATTGAACTGTATTTTTTTAAATAAATGAATATGTAAAGAATTGTTTCTCTTTTGTTCAGGGGGGGGTTGACATGCCAGCAGTGTCAAGATAGGCATTTTCTGAATTTTTGACACGCCAAGCCCAAAAGGTTTGCCATCACTGACATAGACAGTAATCTAGTCTGTGACCATCGTATGTCTACAGTAGTGAGGAACTCATTCTGTGTTGTACAACTTATAAACAAAGGTATGGTACTAGGTCCAAGGAGGTGATTGTTCCACTGCATTCAGCATTCATCAGACCTATCATTGAGTACAATGCCCCGGTTGGTATATACCTAACCAGGTATATCCAACAACTGGAATGTCCACAGAGGTTCCTCACTAAAAGAATACAGCGCATAAGTAACATGTCCTATGCAGACCACCTCAAGGTCCTATCCCTGTATTCTGTCTCCTACCAGCTGTTGAAGAGAGAGCTATGCCTGGCATACAAGCCATTGTCAGACCCCACTCTGATGGACCTCTTGCATATCTGCAAAGCAAACAGCACCAGAATTACCCATTCTAAACATTAAACCTTGCCTGTGATATAAATAGGACCTGATGGACAGACAGTTAGGTATCTCAGAGACTACCCCATCAATGAAACAGGTTCCCTATCCATGTAAAGCAGAGTTCCTCCTTACCCAATTCAAGTGTAACTTGGACAATTGGATGGGGAACAGGTTTGGCACCTATATCTCTAATGAACACAGGTAACCTGTAAATGGTTCAGCTCCCAGGCCCCTGCTTGTAAATGTTTCATCTCCCAAGCCCCTGCTTACACTTATCAAGGGTACCAGAACTTGTCAGAGGTTTGGGATGCATGGCTAGGCTTAAAAAGGTCCTTGTGGTCATTAGCCTATGAAGAACGCTTATGAGCCTATGAACCTATATCTTCTCTCTGTTCTCAAGAAGTAATTTTGTTTTGTTTTTTTTAATGTTACCCTGTAACTTATATCTTTTCCTTTTTTTTTTTTACGAATGCTAGTATTCTGCATTATTTTACTTTTCACAGGCAAGAGGAGCAGCCGTGCCCACTGGCTGGACCCAACAAGGTAGACAGAAGACTGAAAGAGTGAGTAGGAAAGATAACCTGGGCAGAAGCACTTTTATACATTTCAGTAATATGAGGACTGCCTGTAATAAAAGGGACCTCCTCATAAGAGCCTGTGACAGGAAAGACTATGACGCCGTCATTTTAGGTCACTTTTATGTGTAGACTATACATGACATTCAAATGTGGGTAGTGCAGACTGGTTTTGAAATCTGATTTTTAATAAGAAAAAGCAACCCAGTACTTGAACAGAGAGGGGGGCAAAAAATGCAAACCATGCCATTACAATGCAAAGTAAAAATCAGAAATTATGAATCAGGCTTCCGAGGAAGATATCATGGCACATTTATCTCATAATGTTGATCAAACTCAAAGAGCATTAAAACAAAGAAGTGAATGAATGAAAGTTAGCCTTTGTTTTTCTGTTTATCTTCATTATAAGAACAATTAAAAGAAGTGAATGAACTGGGACCACCAGTCTGCAGCAAAAAGTTTCTTGTGAATTTTACTGAAAAAAGTCTGGTGAAGTTAGTTGACAAAGAAAAAAAGTAAACAGACACCTCAAATAAAGCAGCACATATTTCTTAAAGTTCCTTGCCTAGTCTAACATTAAAAAAAGAAAAAAATTATATTACAATGAAATTTGCCTTGCACGTGTTGCCCAGTATAATCATCAAAACTAAGGGTAATGTAGCACTATATAACCATAATGCCTGACAGGGTGGACATTACAGGGGAGATAACAAATTGCTCATGAGTGTTGTGAATCACTGCCACAGTTTCCAAAAATTTTTATATCATACACTTTGGAACAATTAAAGGAAGTGAATGAACTTGTTTGGGGACCATGCTGCAAAACCCGCAGTGTTCACACTGAAAACTACCCATTAATGGGCCCCCTTGTAGTGTGGTTTGTGACCAGTTGTGAAATTCATTCACTTCTTTTAATTGTTCCAAAGTGTATGATATAAAAATTTTTGGAAACTGTGGCAGTGCTTGGGTTATTTATTTAGTGAATTGTACTTGTTCTGCCTTTTACATGGAGCAAACTTCTTGCCCATTCAGATTTAGAATATCAGAACATATGAGTGACATTAAATGCCACAGAAATACAAATCCTTTATACAAACATCAGATAAAATATCATTCTGCCAGGTTTAGATTCACAATTATAGATAGAATATATAAACAAAACACATCTTCAGAGAATTTACATTCTATTTTGAACTTTAAAGAAAAGATGTGGATTATCAAATTAGGTGGTTTATTCTCTCCAGGACTCAAAGGACAATTGTGATTGGTTAATTGTGTGGTGCACTAATTGCTTACTATTATATATAAACTGATTGTTATATGATTAGTTAGGTAGCACTGATGAAGGCTTTATGCTGAAACTGGTATGCTTCAGTTTTTTCACCCTTTGGGTGTTATATGAGTTTTGGATATTCATCTATGGGTATTCATGCCCACAATTATATTTTTATATATTAAATGATTGTGTGGATTCTGGTGCTGGTCCGTTTGTTTTTTTTTGACATTCATCTGTTTTTTGGGCCATGCACATTGCCATACTTGCATGGGAATTTGTTCCTGTCTCCAACATGGAAATCAGAGTGAAAAGAGAAAAGCCACACAAACACAAGGAGGACATGTAGACTCTACACAGAAAATATCCCCATCAAGAATTGAACAAAGAATCCATTGCTGTGATACGACAATGCTATTTACGGCACCAGCCTGCCCCCATTTCATTACTGCTATGCGTATTATTTTTATATTTTTGATGTAAAATAGATCCCCTGTATATTTTTCATAGCTGGTGAAAGATATGCAGCTGTTGTAAAAAGAAGTATTTTACTTCCAAAATATATGTTATATAAGTATTTAATAATGTCCATAAACACACACACACACAGACAAACACACACACTCATATATCCTCCCCTTCTCTTTCTTTGCAATCAAAACATGACAAATATTTTTCCTTCTCCCAAACACCAAATATTTCTCCATAATGCCATTGATTCATCTTTTTTTTGTCATTCCCCAGTTATAGATTTTCTTTCTGGTAGATTACTTTCCCTTAACCACCCAAACTATGAACATGTGTCGTTGATGGTCCCTAACTGTTTTCCTGGTGTACAGTCTAGCATTTATTTTTCTGTTAACACCCGCCACAATTCTGTTCTCTTATGAAAACGCATTGTTATTGTTATTCCCCAGCTGTAAAAATAAATCCTTAATTCCTTAACTTCCATTCTGTTCACTTAGCACATTGTTTAGTTTCTCAGGCATCTTTGTTTTACAGTTAATTTCTAATTATCCTCCTCAGGTTAATTTTGCAATTGGTTTTGCAAAAAAAACAAAGACTGTAGTGCATTGCTAGATTTTCCTCCCAAGTACTCGTTATAACCTCACCCACAAATTATGTCACAGCAGGTAGTGGACAATGATTTATATATCACTGATATGTGTTTTGAATAATAAAAAAACTTACTGTTTTAGAAGATCAGCTTCTTATATATGGTTTAATTACTACATCACCCTATGGGTTTATTTTCAGTGTAGGGTGCAAGACCTATTGGACAGCCCCTACTTATTCATTTAACGTAAAAATACATTACCCCATAGATTAATTTAGGTAGTGAGACATTATGGGTTAACTTTTTCATTATGTTGTAGCAGAAATATTCACCTTCAAGAAAACTTTTAGGGGTGTCGTCCTTATTAACAAAATAAAATGCAAAAACAACACACTTTTTGCATGAAAGCTGCATAACTTGGTATTGAATATGGTTAGGAGGTTGTACCCAATGTAAAGGGTTTGTTACATGTACTTGTTTCAGGAGGTTAACAATACACTTTAACTAAGCCCTTCTTTTTGTTAAACTCATTCCCCAGTACTTTTGAGAAGCTGTACATAGACTTCCCAGTGGTCAGAAAAGCTTCTTTGCACCTTCTCATCTTACATGATCATAAATCTGTCATGTCCAAAAACACAGTTAGTTGCAGTTCTAGAATTCCCTGTCTTACAGTTACTTGTAACTCCTGCCATATTCCTCAGTCCAACTATTATTTCTTCCACCCTTCTTGTATTCATCCCTTCTTAAATGCCCCTTTATACTCCTGCTCTTCTCCTAAGTGATGGGAAAAATCACCTATCCATGCTACTTCACATAGTACCTGCAAACACTGCCACTCCTTACTAACTAGCAATTCATGTCCCTTGGTCCTAGAAAATAATACATATTGTACAACTGTACCTTAGTGATGTCTTTAACTGCATCACTACAAAAACATTCTACCTGTTTTTATCACCATCATATCTATCATCGGTCAGATGACTCCTTCTTGATTAAAAATTTTACTACAGAATGCTGGTCATCCCCTATAGTCCTCGGCATGTGCTTCTCCATAAAATGT